>NW_007248796.1:327451-434505 GCF_000164805.1 Carlito syrichta
CAGTCTGGGCGACAGAGTGAGACTCCAACTCAAAAAAAAAGAAAGAAAGAAAGAAAGAAACGTCTTGGTTACCCCAAAGCAAAATTTTCACTTTGGGAGTCTGGAAAAGCTATGTATGATCACCCCCGCCCATATAAGATATGTACCCAAGTCTTCTTCCTTCTGCAAATTGTTGTGGTTGTTAGTTGTGGTGGGTCTCTGTTGCCCAGGCTGGAGTGCAGTGGCACGCCCCCTGCTCACTGCAGCTTTGACCTCCTGGGGTCGGGGAGATCCTCCCGCCTCAGCTTCCCAAGTAGCTGACACTATGTGTGCTGCCATTCCCGGCTAACTTTTTTTTCCCCCCTTTTTGTAGAGACAAGGTCTCATTATGTTGCCCAGGCGGATCTCAAACTCCTGGGCTCGAGCAATCCTCCTGTCTTTGGCTTCCTAAAGTGCTGGGATTACAGGCATAAGCCACTATTCCTGGCCTTCCTCCTGTAAATCTTTACATTTTCATGTGTATTGTTATTTATGTTGTAAGATGGTTTGAGGTTAATTTTTCTTTTTTGGTGAAATTGGTCAGTGTTCCCAGTAGAGCATGAAGATAAGGGAATGAAGTAATAATTGTATTTGATGTGAGGAAGACAGAGATGTGCTATTGCTATATTTCATCTATCCATTTGATAATTTCTTCCTTTCTATCACTATCCTCCCAACTAAATCCGCTATAATTTAAATGGCATAAAATTAGGTCAATACAAAAAGCTTAGGCAGTTCACTTAACCTCTTAGACCCTCGGTTTCCTCTTCCCAAAAATGGTTTAAATATGCTTAGCTTTCCATGTTTTAGAGTGTCTGGCAGGCCACCAGTAAACAATGGCAGGTAGTACTAATGGTAGTGGTCTAATAATTATAGAAACAAGAATTTCATATAAACGATTGTTCTAGCACCTGATTAAATACAGATACAGATGTTTTTGCCTCTGTTTCTCTAGCTATAAAATAAGATAGTCTACCGGTTGTTTTAATGAAAGTACATGCCAAATTTCTTTTACTTATCCCCCTTTGTAAATAATTGTTTACTAATTCTCTTTGGTTTTCCATATTCCAGTTCTAATTTGCCTAGACCCAAACTTCTGCCTCTGGTGGATTATATAAACAACGTTAACCACACAAATCACTTGGGCATAGTACATCAAAGGACTCACAATGAAGATGAAACAACCCATGTTGAACAAGTAACAAAATATTTAGTAATCATGTAGTCCTCCAAGCAATATAGAAAGAAAGCGCTACTAAAAATACTTACTCATCTTAGAAGAAATTTCAGTACTTTAGAACTTGAAATAGTTTAATCTTAGAAGAGAGTTGTCTCAGAAAATGCAGAAAAGTTTAGCACCCTGGTTCTAATGCAGCCCTTTATATGTTCCCTGTGAATATTTTGACTGACTATATTCACTTGTAATTTTCAATTTTCAATGATGTGAAAGTAAAGACATTTATATTAGGAGAGTAATAACACATTCCAGGGTATATATTTATAGTCCTTAGAGTCATCTGCTCTAAAATCATATAATGTCAAGCTCCAGAAACAAACCAGTAGCCTATGAATGTGAGACTTGTAATATTGCTGTGACACACGACTACCCTATTTACACAGGTGTGTAGGGTGGACTTCTCTTCAAAGTAAGTGTGAAACAAGAGAACTTAAGACTATACTTGAACTTGGACAAATAAAACATAAATGAGTAATGAAAGGATTCATGTAAAATTCCTTTCATGAGTAAATACTGTTTTCCCAAAGGTGGTCAAATAAGTGGATATAAAATTATGGAATACTTTACTGTTGATATTTTAATTATGAATGTATATTCTAAATCATATTTGGCATTACTCAAGGTACTACAATCTGGAAATCAAATTATTTTTGTCTTTAAAGTTATTCAGTTCAGTATCTGAGAGTGCTATCCTTCTTAGTTTTCCTATTTTTTTCCTTGATAATGTTCAAATATTATGCAAAACAACAATCAAGCAATGCTCCACTTCTCATGATCTGATTTTCATTCTTAGGAATTAAATATGGAGCCAATTTTGTTAAGAGTGTTGTTACAGATTGTATTTTCTGTGGTGATTGTCACCAATGTGTGTGAAAAAAATGCACATTGCTCTGGCTTTGCAGGTCTATAATGTATATTCCTGTGGGAAACACCTCATGAAAATTCATCTTCAGACTGCCCCAAGGCTACTGTACACATTTTACAATTCACATAATAGCCGTTTCAGACAGCCCACTTGAAGATTCCTTTCAAGGGACCAAAGTACAACTCTCATTACCATCACTTTCTCTCCAAAATCAACATCTCAAACCAGAAAAGTGAAGTGGGAAAAAAAAAATCTATGAATAATTTGCCAATCACACCTCTTCCCTAAACAGTTAAAAGTCTGTCATAAGGGATGTTTAAATTAAAACAACCTAGATGAAAACAGATGGTGCTTTGTCACTTTTCTTATCTGATTTAAGGGCTCTGTTGGGAAAGGACCTGTAATTTAAGCATTCTCTTATTCTATAATATAAACAACAGGATGAACATTCTTTCTTCCCTCCCTCTTTTCAGTCTCTCCTTTCTGTTTTCTCTTCCCTCTCTTTCTCCCCTCCTTCCCACCCTTCCTATCCATCTACCTGTCTGACAGGTAAAATCTTACATTCCCCAATGTTGATTCTAAGTGCAGTCGATTTATAGCATGAACCAGCAGGTAAATAAACAGTCTGTGGAGTGGAGCGGAATTAAGCATCCTGCCACAGACAGAAAGCCAATACTATACAAATGGGACCACACGGTATTGGCGGTCATCGACATCTGCATGCAACTCCTTAACTACCATTACTCATGAATCTCTCCAGATACAGTTTGTAAGCTTGTCTCTCAGTGGCTCTCTCTAGTTTGTTTCTGCATTAGGCATGATAAATGCATTTCAGAAACTGACAGTAAAAGATTAATACGCTCATAACCATCAAAGAGAACCTTTCACTGATTTCAAATAGCTGCCTTCCCTTCAACTGCCAGCCTCCCCCCCACAATCCAATTAATACTTACTCACGAAGGCTTCCTCATCCACTGGCAAACGCATTGACATGCAGAAGTATGTATCAGACTGTTAAAGAAAGAAGATAAAAATATCCAAATTAAACTGCTGCTAGTAAGGAAGAAAAGAAAACTATTAAGAGCATGGTCCTATGACTCAGAAAGAAGTCCTGCTACAGTGAGGTGAGGTTACCTGCTGAAGGCTGGGTGGCAGATTAGTGGAAGGGCTAATCCTAGAACTTAGGTACCCTAAAGTTCAGCTAAGCCTCTTTCTTAAACAACTTTAGATCCTATTTATAAAACCAATTTTCATGAGTACTATTTCTAGTAATGTCACAGTTAAAAGGCAAAGTTTTAGATGATCATATAAAGATAACAGAACAAATTGATGCATTTTTTAAATGGTAGGAATTTTAGCCATCTTTGCCATTTGCAAAATTAAATACTTAATTTCTTGGATCACTTTACAAATGTCTTGAATATTAATTAAAGAGAAGTACAATGAGTAAAAGTTGGTCTTAAAATATAATATTGTATTTGACTGTTCTCCCTTACTTGAAAATTTTGATGTAGTGCATTGAAGAAATCAACAGTAACTCAAATTATTCTTTCTTTTCCAGTTACCAGTCTCTTATCTAAATGGTCATTTTTCCACTATCAAATATATTAACATCAGGAATTCTTAGTGCCAAAATCTTCAATTTAAGTAGAATGAGCTTCTGTTGATCTATCTATATACTCCGGTTCTTTAATGGAAATCCATATACAGTAAAGTATGTGCTACGGTTGATAATATATTCAACAGAAATACCAGTTGTGCTCACTTAATAACTTACACCTCCTGGATTATTACTGCACAGTGCTGGAATCAACAGACTCAACAAATAGGGGTAGAGATCATTTAAGTTTCTCTAAAACTAAGGGTCAGCACCTAAAGACTGTAAATTTTATACTTAATTTTTAGCTTTTGTGCTAGGAAGCAAAAGGGTTTATACACCTCAAACAAGCATCTTAAAATTTGAAAAACTATAAAAATGTGATTCAATCTTAGTTACTACTTTTGTATATGCCTTTTTCCCCCTCATTTGAGCAAATTGTTTTCTTTCTTTAAAGTCTATGTAATTATTTAGATTTAACTTTATTTTGCCGTAAGGAAATGTGTAGATTTTTTCCACCTTCTCCCCACTCCCCTCCACACACATTAAGAGACCCGAACAAATGCTAGCCTTGTTTCTAACAGTTCAAGGCCCTGTCCCTTGAATGACCCAATCAAGTGCCTACCTGGAAAGTTCGACGTTGCCAGGAGAATTTATTATTTGTTCCAATCAAAACTCAAAACCTGTTAATAGGCATAGGCCCCCAAATCTCTCTTAGAGCAGTAAATTCAGAAAGATTGCAACTATAAATTATTTCTCTGCCCCTCTAAAGTATAAATCTTCTATCATCCAAAACTGTCACCTCACATTCAAGGAGCTAACTGCACATCACTCAGACAGTGGGTGCCTTGTTCTAACCTATACCATTTTCTCCTGTCATAAAGATACAAGAAGTTTGCTCTTTCTTCCAACTAACATACCCAGATGGCTGTCACATGGACCAACTCCTCTTCACACCTCATAGTGTTTTCCCTCAGCAGACCCCAGCTTTTAAAGGGTCTCTTCTCTTTTGTTTTGACAAAATTCAGTTCACTCTAGACCCTCTTCCCTATTGCAGTAGTTACTATTGAATAAAATCTATCCTTACCACTTAAACTAGCGTCTAGCTTATTTATCTTGGACTAACAAGTACAGGAGCTGGGATCTGAACACAGGCAGTCTGCACACTATACTAATGCATTACATATCATGCCAAGGAATGTGACAAATAATGTCTTAAAAGCAAATATAAAAACAAAAGTAAATGTAAAGCAGCAAAGCACATATTTATAATAAGAAAGGATCAAAGGGTTGTGATGAAATGCAAATAAAACGGAAATTCTTTTTAATTTGTGCTGTTTTTGGAATAGGCAAGTTATAGGCATAAATAGACACATCAAACTTAGCAACTTGGTTCTCTTGATACAAAAACAAACAAACTGACAAACAAAAACCCGGCTGGGTGCAGTGGCTCATTCCTGTAATTTCAGCACTTTGGGAGGCCAAAGTGAGAGGGTCACTTGAGCCCAGGGGTTCAAGACCAGCCTGGGCAACACAGCAAGACCTCAAGTCTCTACAAAAAAAATGAAAAAATTACCTGGGTGTGGTGGCACATACATGTAGTTCCAGCTGTTTGGGAGGCTGAGGTGGAAGGATTGCCTGAACCCAGGAAAACAAGGCTACAGTGAGCCATGTTCATGCCACTGCACTTCAGCTTAAGACACAGAGAGAGACCCTGACTCAAACAATAAAAATAAAATAAAAATAAACCAAGCACAATGATGGTTACATATAATACACAGACTAAAGGAAACTGTTATTTATACTTAGAATTCATCAGATCTATACTGTCATTCTTGTTCTTACCATCAGCTGCCCTATTTAAAATGAGAATAACTTGGGGGATGTCTTTCTTCTATCAACTTGTATTTCTTGGCTTATAATTTCTCTAATAATAACGATGTGTTCAGATTTCAACTGTTTCTTTCCTGAGCTGTTAAAGCCAGAAGAAGGAAGGAAGGAAGGAAGGAAGGAAGGAAGGAAGGAAGGAAGGAAGGAAGGAAGGAAGGAAGGAAAGGGAAGGAAAGAGGGAGGGAGAAAAGGTGGGCGTGGGAAGGATGGGAGGGAAGGAGGGAAGGAGGGATGGCGGAAGATCCTCCTTAGGACACTCATATCCTACACAATTATCTTGGGAAAACAATGTCTATGAGTATATTAGAAATACCATCAATGGTCTACCATGCATCATCACACTCTGATTTAGAATTTTACCCGTTTTTCAAGATAAAGAATAATTCTGTTAGAAGAAAAGCAGGTAGGACTTTCTTTTCTAAAAATGAGCACATTTTAAAATATCCTCTATACTAAATCAATAATTAGCCTTTAGCTGAAAGCTCTGAAGACCACAGTTCAACAGAAGATAGCAAAAGGTAATTTATTCTTTTCTCCACAACTGTAAAAAGCATTGATGATTTTGTTCTGGAGTATTTTGGTACCATGGTTGGGTTTCTAGATCTATGTAAAGAAGATAAGTTCCCTAAGGGTCATTTACATGGTTCAATAAAAGTGCCAAATCTTAGGGATGACTCAGGGGCGAGTTCTACTCTCCTCAGGCTGGCTGAATATGAGTATGCACTTTTAAGAAATGTTACTTCACTTCACTCTCACAACCTCGCTGTCAGCAGGTCTAACAAGCATTGCATCTTTTTCACAAAAATGAAAACTGATTCACAGAAAGCTTATTCATTCACCTAAAGCCACTCAGGTAGTTAGTGTCAGAGTTAGAATAAAAAGACTTCAAGTTTATGCCTTCAAGACCATCAGAAATAATTAGGTATCTTTCTTGCCACTCTCTTGACATCATGTTTTAATCTAGTTAAATTGTGATTCCAGCTAGTCCTTTAAATCTTCATGCCTCTGTGTTTCTAACTATGAGATTAAATCTTGTTTTAAATAAAACTTACAGCTCTTCATAAGAAAATAAATAACCTTTTTTACAAGATCTGTTATGTATTGAAGAATGAGTTAGACAATGAATGGCCTTTGCTAAACTATTATAGCACATGAAAAGAAAGATTATTTAGGTGATTACAAAATATTATTTGATCAATACAGGTCACCAAACATAGATGATTACTTTAAATTATATGCTACAAGCATCAGTCAAAGACTATAATAACATGTGCTCATATAGTTAACTACGACAAACCCTGTGATCCAGCAAACTTTTTAAATAAAGCATAGCTTCCTGAGGTAACCACTTCAGGAAAACTTAAATGATACATTCTCAAAGTAACAAAATCATTTCGGCACTGATATAATGAAGTGACCAGTTGTGTTTTTCTTTTTTTTGCATGATGGACAACAACAACACTATTTAACATAACCTCCGTCATGTAACATTATAAAAAAATCAAATGATTTAAATATATGATCAGTACTTAGCATATGATACTTTGTAAAAAAGAGAACATTTACTGAGTCTTTTAATTCCTTCTAGAAGTTTCCATCATAGTTATTTCCCATGAAAACACTATCATGTAGGTATTACAGACACCATGTTAAGGATGAAAAGCTGAAACTAGAGGAGGTAATTTGTTTGCAATTAAAATATAATAATCTAGAAATGGATAGAATGGAATTTGTACTCCGTTCACCAAAGCACTTCTCTTTCCACTTTGGGAGGACAGCTACGAACAGGTTATTTTTCAAACCTCTTTAATATTTGAAAAGAAAACACTGTCAGTTCTTAGACACAATTTTTGCTGTTTACTTGATTAATGGAAGAAATAAAGGAATCAAAGACGCATAAAATTTAACAAGAAGTTTTAGTCCGAATACCCTAAATTTTCAATAGCATCTGAGAACATTTCATGAAAGCTTACTGATAAACTGCAAAAAGCTAGACTAGAACCACAGCAATTTAATTTTGTTACTATTTTGTCTCTGTGAAGTTATTGGAAAACATATACATAACTCAGATCAATGTATTTCTATAACACATTCTGAAGACACAGAAACAGCACCTTATTGCCCATTATAATAGTTTTTCCATTCAAACACACTGTCCAAGAAAGGATGCTTCTATAATTCAACCCAAAGTACCAGTACAACCTTTCACAATTTTCCATATATCATTATCATCAATCCTCTTTTTCTCTCTGTGGGAAGAACACTGAATGTGAACTGGGTGCCAGGAGACTATCTGTAAAATACTGCAGATTCAAACTGCTAACATAAGGTCCAGATATACAAAAAAGGAAAAACAATATGAATCTACATAGCCATGTTGCCCAATACTGTGTGTTTTGGTACATCACCCAAATCTGAATCAAGAGGGATATCATACTGCTGATGCCTCTTTACTGCTGCTATTGGAATTATCCAAGAAAAGCACATTTTTTTCTGACAAAAGAGGATAGTGTGCAAGAAACAAAGAAAAGCCGTTATTACTGAAGTACTCCTATGATATTTATTACTACCTATTTTAAACCAAGAGTTCTCACATAGACATCAGCGTTCAGTAACACCTTGCTTAAACTACTTAAGAAGAAAGTATTCCTTGGTATAAAGGACATTAGAGCCTCAGAAGATGGAGGAGAGAAAGGGGTGAAGGAATGTAAAATCACCTATTGGGTACAATGTGCACAGGTGGGGGTGTTGGGTACACTTAGACTTCTTTGTCACTATACAATGCATCCATGAAACCAAAAATGACTTGTAACCCCCAAGGGTATTGAAATAAATTTTAAAAATAAATTAAAAAAAGAAAAAAGCTTTTTTTATTTTTAATTTAGTAATTCATGAGACAGAGAAGTGGTACTTTCTATGGGAAAGGAAGTTAATAAAATCAACTGCTTATTTAAATTATGGAAAAAACAAAACCTCTGTATATAATACATAAAAACTGTTCACATAAAACCAGTAATTTTTGTTTGGGGAAACCAAAAGCATCATTCAGATTCTAGTGCTGCTATGATTTGATCCTGATTGGATAATAAATATCCTTTTATTGTGCAGAATCCTCCCAAGCTACCTTTTTAAAAGACTATTCAATGTGATGACACAAATAGACGTACAAATGGACAACATGACCCAGTTTTACCTGGCTATGGCCCTCTTGCTTATATGCATGGCTATCTGTAAACTGGTTGTTCTCTGTAAATAGGCCATAAGCCACAGAAATATACTGTGATTGTAATGTACTTTATAATGGTTTTTTCTAACTTTTCTCCGTCATCCCTTGTTAAATAACCAGAACTAGGAAAAAAAGGTAACTATAGAAAATGATGGATAGATTAATTTGCTGAAGTGTAGTAATAATTTCACTATGAATGTGGATATCAAAACAGCATGTCATATACCTTAAATATAAACAACAGCAATAATAATAGCCCAGAACCAGTGGAACCATCTTGTGGTGGCAACTATGACTTTGTGCCTTGGAGTAGCTGCTTGGGAAATTGGTAGTATCCTCTATACCAACCCCAGATCATGCACATTTTAAATCCAATTCAGACAAGCTGTTAAGAAACCATAAAGTCCTACAATTTCACCTATTACTCACTTTGGGTTTTAAAATGTGAGTTCTGCAAAGAACAAAAGGAAATCTCAGGGATGTCTATAGTTCTTCCTGTCCAAACAAAGGAAAAGCACAAAATGTGATGAGGCCTCTTTGGAAAGAATTTTGATTATGAGAGGAAGAACACAACTGGAAACTTACTTTTTCAAAGTTTTCTTGTAATTGATCCAAATAGATAACGGAATCAAATTGCTATCTCCCAAAGTGATTTTAACACAGGCATACTAAGCATGTAATGACTCAGTGGTGTTTGCACTCTCCACTTCATCCTTGTATAAAAGAAAGCTACGGCAAAGGAAAATTATACTATAGCCTAAAATACTTTATGGAGGAAAAAAACCTCCTAGTTAAAAAAAGGCTCTTAGCCAGGCATGGTGGTTCATGCCTGTAATCCCAGCAGTTTGGGAGGCCGAGGCAGGAGGACAGCCTGAACCCAGGAGTTTGAGACCAGCCTAGGAAACATAGTGAGATCTCATCTCTACAAATAATAATAATAATAATAATAATAAAACAAACAAAAACCAAACATTATCTGGGCATGGTGGCACATGCCTATAGTCTCAGCTAATCAGGAGGCTGAGGCAGAAAGATCATCTAAGCCCAGGAAGTTAAGGCTGTGGTGAGCCATGATCATGCCACTGCACTCCAGTCTGGGCGACAAAGTGAGACTCCAACTCTTAAAAAAAAAAAAAAAAAAAAAGTAGTTCTTTAAAGCCAGAGTTTAAAACAACAGATAAAATTCTTTAAACTACCACTTTTGTATGTAGTCTATTCTCATGTTCCTTTCCCTGTTGTTTTTCCTTACTATATACATTTTTTTAATGTTGACTATATTTCTTAGACTATGAAAGAAATAGTCAAAACTGAAGGCTTTATGTTAAAACATTCCCAAATGATTCTGCCAAATGTTCCACTCTTGTCCTTGCTATTAAGCTAACTACATCCCCCAATGACTTTTTGAACATTTATCATAACCTAAGATGTGTAATCTTCACGTAATAATGTCTGTCTAGCATCCTGAGCGTTGAGTTAATACCTGGCATATACCAGAAACTCTATAAATATTTTTTGAATTGTGCACGTACCTACCTCCTTTGGTGGCAATAAACTCACAGTTTAAAAAAGGCTGAACAGAAACCTGTATTATAGATGCTCCTAATTAGGGTTTACACAGCATCACTTTTTCATATGAATTTTATCCTTCAGTTGATTCATCCCAGAATTCCATTTACATTTTTAAACTATAATCACACTGTGGCTGATGATGAGAAGACTCTCAACGCCAAGTAGCTCAAATGGAAGTGACTTTCCTGGCGAAGGTTCTTCTTTGGGAATTACAAATCTGTATGAGCAAATTATGAGGGAAAAATATTCTGGCAAGGGAACAGCTGACTTAGCGCTTTCACATACTTTCACTTATGAGTAAACAAAAAGAGTATGCTACTAATAATGGACTATAATTAATTGCCTGTGACACAAGAGGGTGATGACAGTGGTGGAATCCTCCTTGGCTTTCTGGTTTGGGGAGGACTGGGAAGTTTATGTGAAGGAAACTGTGCTGTTCTGAATAGGGGTTGCTAATGAATTATACTATTCACCTTCCCTAACATTAAACTATTGGTTTATATTTTTCATCAAGTTTCCCTGAATATGGAAGCAGTCAATTTTCTGAACCTTGTGCCAACATTAACTATTCAACACCTATGTTCCTCTCCTTAGCACTCATGATTGGAAACTGACTATTCATCAAATCTGTTTGGAGACGCTTCAGAACAGAAAAGACTTCATAATCACTACCTCAAAAACCATATTTCTATGCTAAGTGGCTCATATTTGATACCGAACAATACAGCATCATAGAGGAGAAGACTTGAACAGGTCTGCCAACTCCTTCAGTACTTGAGTTCTAGTCTCTCAAAGTTTATTATGAACCATCAGAAAACAAAGTGGTCTTCTCAATTTCTGTTTTTGTCTGGGCCCATTCTAATGTATCGTGCCATAGTCATCTCATTAATACTACCTTTAAATCTACCTTTAAATCTCTTTTAATGCCCGTGTAGAAATCCAACCTTCCACCTTTCCATTCATCCATTTAACAAACATATGCTGAGCAACTCTCAAGAATCAGACACGGTGCTACATTCATAAAACTGTGAGCAAATATATACAGGGTTCCACACCCCATGGAACTTACAGTCTACTAGTTTAGCAGAGAAGTAATTACACAAACAAATGTTAAAATTTTACTGCTTCAAGTGCTATTGAAAAGAAATACAGGTTGCTACAAGAGCTAGTAATTCAGGGGAAGTGATTTAGGTAAAGGAGGTTGGCAATGTTTTAGCATGGGAAATGATATTTCCAAAGGTCCTGTATTAGACAGAACTTGTTGTGATGGAGAAAACAAAATCCAGTACAAACCAAGGAACGTGTTTTACTTTGGACTAGAAATGTAGATGTGGCCTATAATGCAGGGACTTGTAGTCGACCTTAAGAACTTTGGTTGTTTTGTCTTTTTCTTGACAGCAACAAAAAGCCATGAAAATTTTTTGTAGGAGACTGACATGGAGGCCAGAATTAATTAGATGAGGCTAGTAAAGATTCCATGTAGCTAGTCAGAAAAATGCTAGTAGCTTGAAATCAGGTAATGGCCGTAAAGAAGAAAAGGAGAGGACAGATTCTGGGGACATTTAAAAGGCAAAATAGACATGACTCGGCAGCGGATTTGAGCGGAGGGTAAGAAAGCAGTGTCAAGAATGACTCCTAGATTTCATGGTATTCAACATGCTGAATTTGAGGAGCTTTTGAAAAATTCACACGTAAAAGTCAAAGGAGAAGTTGGGACAAAGGTCTGGAGTTCAGAGGTTTGGCCTAAAGATGTAGACTCAGGCGACATAAAAATTGAACAACAGGTATAGACAAGGCTGCTTAGTGAGAGTAGAGAGAAAAAAGAAGAGAACTGACAGAGCTGTGAAGTGGTGGCCAAAGAACAGTTTCCAGGGAGTTGAAACACCAGGAGAGTCTTATGGAAGACAAAGGAAGAGAATGTTTTCAGAAGAGGGGAGTAGTTGACATTGTCAGTAATTAGAATCCACAAGCTAGCAGTGTTCTTTTGGGCATGGCTATAATGCAATATTAGTACTGGAACATCTACTTTTTGTGTGTCACTATCCCCAATTTATTTTACAGAACCCACTTTTCCTCTGTGGCTCCTCCTAGAATGACTGGGTTCTCTGTTCTCGTGATTCACACTATTCCCAAGCTGTGTAAAGCTTCACCGCACATGCTGTTTATGGTATTGACCACTAGATTCTCTGGGGCTGTGATCTACACTGGCACCAGTGAAGAAATGCCTGCAGCAATGGTACACAGCAGTCACTACAAATCTCCTTGGAAAACAGGAAAGAAAGAACAACAATGAAAAGAAAAATGACGATAAATAAATAAATAACAACAGTAACAAAAACTAAACAGGGATTTAGAAGGCAAAAGAAAAAGGATAGGTTAATATGCTGATTTAAAAATCTCAAATATTCAAAAAAAGTAAGGAAAATTATTTAAAGCAATACTGGGATTATGTAAGTACCAGCAGAAAATACTGTCACCAAATAGTGAGTCTCAATAGACACTTGTTGATTTCCAACCCAGGAAATTATTGCTGTACTAGTGGCATCAACACAGACCTAGGAGCCTGAACACCTGCTTGACTCTTTCAGTATCCACTGACTTCAATTTCTTATAATGTTAATGAACTAATGAAGTGATATATTCCAAGAGTGGATACTTTTCACACAAAAGAGTAAGAAAAGAGCAAATATTATCATATTAAAATAGACAACTTTTAGTAACAATCCAAGAGACTTGAGAATATTTGAATAGAAGTTACAGTTCTGGGCAAGGCTTTGGGTGCTATATTTGTAAGAAAACTGATGTTTTGTAAATATTACACTGTTGTATTCACATTTCTCCCCCAAATAAATCATACTTGGATCTCCAGCAGACATTCTATTATGGCTCCAAGAGCAGCCAACAGATACATGAAAAAAAGCTCAGCCTCACTAGTCATCAAGAAATGCAAATCAAAACCACACTGAGATACCAACTAACTCCAGTCAGGATGGCCATCACCAGTAACTCAAAAAACAACTGATGTTGGAGAGAATGCAGCGAAAAGGGGACACTTCTACACTGTTGGTGGTAGTGTAAACTAGTACAGCCTCTGTGGAAAACAGTATGGTGATTCCTAGAAGATCTAAAACTCGGCCTTCCATAATGACCCCGCAATCCCCCTACTGGGAATATACCTGGAGGAACTCAAATCACTCTATGAAAAAGATACATGTGGCTGGGCCCTGGTGGCTCAAGCCTGTAATCCCAGCACTTTGAGAGAATGAAGTGAGAGGACTGCCTGAGCTCAGGGGTTCGAGATAAGCCTGGGCAACTTGGTGAGACCTCACCTCTACAATAAATAAAAAAATAATCTCTACAATAAATAAAAAAATAAGCATGGTGGCGCAAGCCTATAGTTCCAGCTACTTGGAAGGCTGAGGCAAAAGGATCACCTGAGTCCAGCAGGTCAAGGTTGCAGCGGCTGTAAGCGTGCCACTGTACTCCAGCCTGGATGACAGAATGAGACTCCAACTCAAAAAAAAAAAGAAAAAAAATACATGCATATGCATGTTTATAGCAGCATTATTCACAACAGCAAAAACATAGAACCAACTATGCTTCCCATCGAAAGAGAACTGGATAAAAAAATATGTGGTACATATACACAATAGAATATTACACAGCCATAAAGAAGGACAAAATTATGAACTTCGCAGCTACTTAGATGAACTTAGAGGCTATAATACGGAGTGATCTATCACAGAAACAAAGAACCGAGTATCAAATAATACTCACTCATAACCGGACCTTGAACAACTATCGTAATACTATAAGAAAAGGATTGGCAGTAGTGGGAAACTGCAAAGGGAGGGCAGGGCCGGGATTGGCAGTTGCAGGAAACTGCCTTGGGGGGGGTACACCTCATCAACAAGGGTACCTACATAATGAGCATAATAATCCTGAATTGTACCCCACATTTTAAATTAAAAATTAAAAACAAATTTCATAACCATGACACCAATTACGGGAACAGAGACAATGAACCTCAATCAACTGAAATCTCTTCTATATTCAAGGCCATTCATATATCGATACTGACAAACAAAAAAGGGAGGCATGAATATAGCTTAATTAAAGATGATCATTATAGATGATTGCCTTGAACTGGAAGATACATTTAACTGATACTTTTTAAGGTTTTCTTTCCTTGCTACTCAGAGGTCAGAGGTTTAAGAAGCTAAATTAGATCAATTTTTAAAAGTAAAATATTTATTTTCTTTGCAAATTTGAAGAATATTGTGTAAATTGTAAGACTTTGCTACATATATAAGCAATAGGCAATTTGTAAATTGATGTATTATTTGTACTTTTATTATTTATTACGCACTAATAACTAGTACTGGCTTAGCATAACACTGTCTGCTAGCTTCCTGTGGAAGAGATGTAAAATATGCAAATAATCTTGCAAAGCTCAAATATATTTATATACTTAACACAACTATTAGCAAAATTTTCAACTTGAAAAATGGTTAAATTTTTATTTCATTCCTGGTGGCACTTACGGTACAGTGATTTTTTAGAGAGCAAAATGGCAATGCATAGCTAGGACCATGGAAGTGCCGATCAGGAACAGCCCTTTTCTACTTAGATGTATTGAGCATACAGGCATAAGGATGTATCACAAAAACCACACATCAAATATATAACATCTCAGTCACATCTAAGAGGTCTAAGAAAAGGTTTAGCATCATTAAGAAAGCATCTGGTTGCAAATTGCAGAAGACCAACTCAAAATGACTTACACAACCAGCGATGTAGTCTCTCTCATAATGAGAAGTTTGGGGTAGAACAGATGCAAGAATGATTAATTCACCCAGCAACTCAACGTCATTAAGGAAACAGGTTCTTTCCATCTTTCAGCTTTGTCATATTCAGCACATTGCCTTTTATCTCATGAAGTCTCTCTTCATGTTCACAAGATGGTTGCAGCAGCTTCTTGTATCACATCTTCACAGTGCAATTTCCAAAGGCTAGGGGAAGGAATGTCTCTTCCTTAAGGCCTTTTTCAAGAATGAAATTTTCCCAGAAGCACTTCAGCTCCAAAAGACTTCCTCTCACATCTAAATGACCAGATTCATACCACATGCCCATCTCTAAAGCAATCATTAGCATAAGAAAAGCAATGACCATAATGGGTTTGGTCAAACTAAGATTTGTTTTCTGGACTAGGGAAGGTCAATGCTAGAACAAAGGTGGTGTTCTGTTAGTCACAAGAGAAGAAGAGGAGATATCTGTAAAGTAGGCTACAGGCATACAATAAGTTCCAAAGTTTAACCAGCAGAGAGAATCTTTGGGTAACTAGGTTCATTTTAGTGTATAGACCTGGAATATTCAGAATTCTTGAAATTTTGGCTTCTTGTCGTCTAGTAGAAGAATAACGTTAATATGTACTTATCTAGAAATTTCCTGCTGTATCTCTTAACTAGCTGCCAAGATATACTCAAAGATAAGAAAATAAGAATGGATAAAATGTCAATTCCCAGTTCAGCAAGCCTGATGATCTGGAGGGAAATAAGAGATAGAAAACCAATGCAGTTCTAAACCAATGCAGTTTCCACAGCTGTTTGGTTCATTATAAGGCAACTGTACCTTCCAAAAAATGATACTTTTTCTTTCAAAGAAGAGGGACAATAGACATGGGGGTACTTATGCTTAGTGATGCAGTCATAATTTAACGATAATGATCAAGGACAAAGTCATTTTGCTTCTCCTACCTCCCTTATAGTGACTGTGAGACCTATTCATTTTCCTTAGACTTCCAACTCATTTCAACAGATTTTCATCCTTAGTCTTGAACTTTTAAGAGGAACTATAAAATCAAATAAGAAAATATGCTTTAGAATGCTCTTTGATTTTCCTTTGTATGTCATAAACATCTCTATTTCAACATTAGGCAGTTACAACAAAGCTCCTTTTTTGATAGTCTGTTCTTTACTATTGGACTGTGTTTTGGGGACTGAAGCCTTAATTTATTCTTCTTTGTATTACCAAAGACCACCTGGCATAGGAATTGGGCATGCAGTGAATGTTGGTTGAATTCATTTGTTGAATTTTATGTTACATGACTAATATCCATTCATAAAGGGCTTGTTCCTACAAAAATAGCTCCAGAGCATTGAGTCATTTTTTTCCTTTTAAACATTTTATTTATTTTTTTAAAAAAGCCATCAAACCAAAGTGATCCCACTGTAATTTTCCAACTTCCATTCAAAGACAATATTAATCTCTCAAAAAAAGGAATGATTCTACAAAAGTTGTCTTCTAAATTTCCAGGGGTGGATACTTGTCTGTCTTACAGTTAATGGAGTTATTATTATAATGAACCAAACAGCTGTAGAAACTGCAAATGCCCATTTTCCAGATATGTTTTTACTTGTCATCAATTCATTTTACATTATAAAAATAAATACTGTACTTTCATGCATAGTATTCTTCTTTAAGCCAGCCTGGAAAGTTCCTAATACTGAAGAACAACAACAAAAAAATTACAATGCTTTAAAATCAGCTTTATTTTCTTGTATTTTCTCAAGGTTGCTCACATGCATACACACACACACACACACACACACACACACACACACACACACGCAAGTATAAGAAAACTAAACAATTTAAAATCATCATCATTATATAAGTAGATTTCTATAGTCAATGGCCCTTAGTAGGTGCTATAAGAAAAACTGACATTTTATATCCTGTAGTTATAGAACATCATTGGCATAAACAATATAAACTGCATTTAAAGGTGATCAAATAGCTTATAAGAAAAAGTATTTCCACTGACAAATTGAGAAGAAATAGAAGTATTAGAATATTTATCATATGTAACTTCTAATTATTTGGGGCAATGATGATCATCCATGACTGCTAAAAGAAATAGGTGAAAAGCTGATAGGGAACCTCATAATGGATCAATCATGCTCACATTTTCTAATTAATAAGTAGTATTAACATTACAAGGAGAAGGATTGGGCGCAGTGGTTACACCTGTAATTTCAGTACTTTGATAGGCTGAGGCGAGAGGATTCCCTGAGCCCAGGGGGTCAAGACCAGCGTCGGCAACTTGGTGAGACCTCGTCTCTACAATACATCAAAAAATTAGCCAAGCATGGTGGTGTGAGGCTGTAGTTACAGCCACTTGGAAGGCTGAGGCAGAAAGATGCCTGAGCTCACCAGGTAGAGGCTGTGGTAGCTGTAAGCATGCCATTGCAATCCGACCTGGGCGACAGAGTGAGACTCCAACTCAAAAAACAAAATAAAACAAAACAAAGCAAGAAGAGGGACAATCAGATATTATATATCTTCTGTTGCTAATACATACCACCGCCTATGAAACATTCTTGCCAAAAACTCTAATCTAAATCTGATTAAGCCTCTAGATGTATCAATACAGGAAACAAACAAACAAAAAACAGGGGAACATGTTAAATGATACTCTAGTGATACAATCAACAAAGTCTAAAATGCAGGATACGCTATAGAATGCGCTGGTTTCTTCACAAATACACAAGGAAAATGAGAAAAAGGGATGGTCAAGAGTCTTAGAAGAGATATATCAACAACATTTGCCATGTGGACAATATTGGATCACAGTGATAACAAATCAACATTTAAAAAATATAACAAAGCAAGAAATTTGACACTGACTGGATATTCGAAGATATTAATGGTAATGATAATGGTGGTTGTAGGTATGCTTAAAAATACAGTACATATCTTTTAAACATACATACTGAATTACCATGAAATGAAAGAACATGAAGTCTGGTGGATATTACAAAATAATTGAATGTGTGTTTTGGGGGAGGAATAAAGTAGGGGAACATAGATAAAATAAGATTGGCCATGAGTTGATAACCATTGATGGGTATGTGGGAGTTCATTATATGTGCCTTTTGATTTTGTATACATTAGGTGACTGTACGTGATACTGATTTGTATCCCACAATTTTAAAATAGAATATTTTTTTAAATGTTTAAAATGATAAAAAGATACAGCTTGTACCCAGAAATCCTAGTTACCAACCAATCAACCCAACAATCAATAAACTTAACAACAAAAACTCATTCCATATATATTCTGCTCCTGGGACATAAAAATAGATACCAAAAATTGTTTTCTTTCAGAAACTTTAGAACCTAATGGTAAGACTTAAGTCCACCATTAGAAAATGGTGCAGTATTAAGCCTTGTAGTAAGGACCAGAGAAGTAATGAGAACTCAAAGAAGGAAGAGATCAGAGAGCTGACTTGGTCTGGGGCAGGACCAATCAGAGGGTAGGAGGAGAGGGCCACTTGACTAGGCCAAACAATCACAGAAGGCCTTTTCTCCTAGGAGAAGTATGCAGAGCCAGAGAAACAAGACAGAACTGAAAAAAGATGATATCCATTTTATAACTTCCCGCTTGTGTCCAGATCCCACCACTTGTAATGCACATGAATTAATATATTTTTAAAATTCTGTAATTATTTTATGAATGGCACTGTATATTGCACTGTACCATTTCTACAATGAAAGTATTGATTTGTTATACTTAATATTTAAGTGATATCTGTCAAGGTTCCTTTAGAAAAGAGAAAGTGAAAACAAAGGGAACAATTGAGAAGAAATTAACCAAGGAATCAAGGACAAAGATGGCTAGGCCAAGGGAGGCACCGAAGGGATGTTAAAGCACCTATGGGATGTATAGAGCAGTAAACTGTGACCACCCAAAGACCTATAAGGTAAGAAGAAGAGTTATCCAAACCAGAAACTGCTATAGCCATAGAAGACGATAGGAACTATGACATCAAAAGAGAAATCCAGTCACCATCAACCTGCTGCCCAGCAGAAAAGAAGCAAAGGAAATAAGCACCCTGACCTCATTTTCCTCTGGCTTGCCAGTCCTCTACCAGTCCCTCCCACAGACTACAGCCAACAGGAAGCCAGAGAACAAGGGAGTCCATTGATGTGGTCCATAAAGGATGACCTCCTGCAGCATGGAGTAGACTGAAGAAGGGTGGAAAGGACATCTGGAGAGGCCAATGGAAAATATCCGGCACATAAAATACATCCTTGTTTTTATACTTCTCTCTTGGCATGTCTTAGTATTTTAAAAATTATAAACTGGAAACCTCAAAAACAAAGGGAAGTACTGAAATTTATTAAAGCCTCTTTTTTAAATTTAATTTAATTTTTTTTTTTTTTTGAGTTGGAGTCTTACTCTGTCACCCAAACAGGAGTGCAGTGGCCGCTCCTGGCCACCGCAGCCTCGACCCGCTGGGCTCTGGTGATCCTTCTGCCTCAGCCTTCCGAGTAGCTGGAACTACAGGCGCGCGTTACCACGCTCAGCTAATTTTTTATTTATTGTAGAGATGAGGTCTCGCCAAGTTGCCCAGGCGGATCTCGAACCCGTGGACTCAGGCAATCCACTCACCTCAGCCTCCCAAGGCACGGAATTACAGGCTGAGCCACCGAGCCCGGCTAAACCTTTTATTTTTAAAACATTATGTTCTTAAAGTCCTAAATCTCTCTCCTTTTTACATTTAGTTAAGGGCGGGATTACTGTTTTTGGTTTGTTTTTTTGAATCAGGTCTCACTCTGTTGCCCAGGCTGGAACGCAGTGGCATGATCACACAGCTCACCACATCCTCAAGTTGCTGGGCTTAGCCAATCCTTCTACCTCAGCCTTCCAAATAGGTGTGATTACAGGCACGTGCCACCCCACCAGGCTAATTTATTGATTTATTGTAGAGATGAGGTCTCGAAATCTCACCATGTTACCCAGGTGGGTCTTGAATTCCTGGGCTCAGGTAATCCTCTTGCCTCAAACTCTCAAAGTGCTGGGATTACAGGTGTGAGCCACCACGCCCAGCTAGGGTTTACATTTTGAATGATGCCAAATGTTCATATAATCTTAGCATGTTAATTACAAACATTTTTGAAAAGTATTTTTTAATTAAAATATCACTTGAAAGAAAAAGTAAAACAAAAGGAAGTGACTGTATTTCTCTCAGCATCTCAGAAGTCCTAAAAAGAGAAGTGGTCTCCACACAGAAGGGGAGGAATACAGAAAAACAAAGGTAAGAGGAAGACACTCTGAGCTGAAAATACAGTTTGAGTAAAACCCTGAGATGGCCATAAGTGTGGCTGAGGCAGACACAGAGTGGTATCTGAACTATAAGACACAGAAGAGACGTTTTGGGGAGTTCTGAGAAAGTAAGTTGGGTAGACTGAATAAAGCCAGATAATAAAAGGACTTGCAAGATGAAGAGAATTTAGATTTGAATTCAGAATCTTCTTTAATTTAAATTAGAGAATTTTAACCTGATCTAAGTTAGATCTATTTAGATGTAATATTAGTCATGGTGACTGCATGGGGTGTGGAGCATGGAATCAAGGGTATGGCCCTTTAAGAGGAAGAAGGAAGAACACTTTGACCGAACTGAGAATGAGCAGTGAGGATGCAATGGAAGGGGGGAAGCAATGGAGACGGATGTACTGCTCTCCGGGCTAGGTCTACAACTGGAGAGTAGCAGTGGAGATTCATCCATTCACCCTGCCATATGCCCCATATGTCTATGCACCCCACAAATATATCCCAAGTCTATTATTGCCACACACTAGACTAGGCAGAGGGGATACATGATGAGCAAAATCAGATGTGCATACTGCCCTCTGTAGTCGACAGTCTGATGAGGAAACCAGGGTATGAACTGAATCATGGTGTTAACAAATGTACAAATGCAGTTGTGACAGTTCATCTGAAAAAGAGGCATGTGTTCTAGGAGAGGTACAATAGCACTCTGAGAGGTGAAGAGCGGGAGTATAGGAGAAATAGGGGAGTGGGAGGTGGTTAGGAAAAGCTTCCCTGAGAAAGTGATGTCCAGGACGAGATCTGAAAGACGGGAAGCTGTTAACCAGATTACACTGGGAAAAAAAGAGCAATTCAGCAAGAACACAGCATGGGCAAAGGCTCTTGGGAGAGAGTATAGTAAGTACAAGGAAATGAAAGAAACCTGTGTAGCTGGAACAGAGAGAAACATGGGAAAGTATGAAAAACATTTCAAAAGGAGAAATAAGAATTGTAGACATCTAGAATTCAGACCATTAAGGCTGGGATTACAGGTGTGAATTCCAACCATTCTAACCAAGAACCAGTGTGGTTCCAACCATTTTAACCAAGGAGATGAGATGTTTACTACACTATAAATCCCTTTGAAGTCTAGCTGGCTAATCAATCTGTATTTGTTAATGTGCTTTGAGGCTTGACCAAAGAACACAACTGTCTTAGTCCATGCTGTGTTGCTATAACACAATACCTAAGACTGGGTAATTTATCAGGAAAAGAGATTTATTTGGCTCACAATATTGGTGCTTGGAAGGTTCAAGATTGGGCAGCTGCATCTGGTAAGGGGCTCAGGTTGCTTCAACTCATGGCAGAAAGCAGAAGGGAAGTGGTCTCATGGAAAGAGACCACATGGTGAGAGAAGAAGCAAGAAAGAGAAACTGAGACGATCTTCTTCAACAACTCGTCCCCTGGGAACTAATCCATTCTCATTCACCCCTCATTCATGGGCAGGTATTAATCTGTTTATCAGGGATCTGCTCTCATGACCCAAACACCTCCCACTAGGCCCCACTTCCCAACAGTGCCACACTGAGAATCAATTTTCAACATTAGTTATGGTGGAGACAAACTATATCCAAACCATAATAACTACCAATAAATATAAATTCCTATCAAATATCTAGCAATGCCTACTAAGTACCAGGTGCTCTGCAAAGCACTAGGAATATAGCCCTATCTAGACAGGCAATCTTTATTACACCATATGTGTCATCAGTCACCTTGCTTTCCTACCTGAACCCAGAGCAGGAGAAATAACTAAGTATAGATTCAGGGAAGATCTATTAATCAACAAATATTCACTGAGTACCTTCTATGTACAAGACACAGTATAAAAGATATTGTGTGAACAATATCTTTTCTGCAGGACAGGTAGAAGCTGGCTTCTTTTAAATATTGATTGTGCCAGGTGCAGTAGCTCCTGCCTGTAATCCCAGCACTTTGGGCTGCCAAGATGGAAGGATCAATTGAGCCAAGGAGTTTGAGCCAGTCTGGGCAACATAGTGAGGGCCCATCTCTACAAGAAGTTTTAAAAATTAGCTGGGTGTGGTAGCATGCACCTGCAATCCAGCTACTTGGGAGACTGAGGCAGAAGCATCTCCTGAGCCTAGGAGGTCGAGGCTGCGGTAAGCCGTGATCATGCCACTGCACTCCACTTGGGTGACAGAGTGAGGCTCCAACTCAAAAAAATAAATGGATAAATAAATAAATATTGTGATGTTTGTTTGCTTGGTATGTGCATACAATGACAAATCCTTGCACAAAGATGAATATGAAGCAGTTATTGGTTTCAGAGATCCTTTACTGTGAGATACTTAAAACTAATCACCGGAAGTAGCAATACAATAGGCCTACAAGAGTGATACAAATTATTGCACTCAAATCAGATCAGTTTGAGGGAATCAGGTAGGTTCATAGGGATAGGAACACACATTCTGTAACAATATAGTAATTGGCGTTTAAATACTGAAAAATAAATGTAAAGGACAATGGCAACATAAGTTTATTTGATAAGAGCCTGAGAAGGAAAATGGTCTGGCTGACTGATATTTTTAAAAAGAAGAGTTGGAAAATTATTTCAACCTTGTAACACTTCAATGTTCTGGAAAAATTACTTTAAATATTATATATTCCTGAATAACTCTATTAATACTAATATATATGTTATACTATCTTTGGATTTTGCTAGAAGGTTTGAATTAATCTTGCAGAAAAGGCTCATTCTCAATAATTTTCAGAACTGACTTCTACAATTAAGAGACAAGATCATTCTTAATGTAATGAATGCCCTTCTTTATAACAACTGTAAACAGGACAGTGAAACACAGGTTTGCTAATCTCTATGCACTATAAGATCTTAACTATGAATAATATGTTCTGGAGGGTTTATTTTACAAATACAAGGAAACTATCTCAGAGTCATAGAGTATTTGTAAACGTTTTTGACAATTTACTTTTTGGATCTTGGGGAATACATGTTTGGGAAAGAGAAAAGTGGGGAAATAAATGCACACTGTCTTCCAATAAACTGGGAGTCTTCAAACAGCAGTAGACTTGAAAGCATTAAAACAGTGCTAGATTTGGCTTTTATTTGCTTCACTGGTGCTTCAAATCTCTCTGGCAATTGTAGAAGGTTTATAGGTCATCACAAACCAAAGTGAAAAGGGAATATTGTGGGCAGTAACTGTATGAAATACCTTATTTATTTCAATAGATGTCTGCCATAATTGATTGAAGGACTAGAAGTCCCCTTACACCCAACAACCCCGGGCTTCTAGACCCAAGCGTACTGATTATATAAATGAGAAGTCTAAGACAGAACGTTATTTACCTCTGGCAGAGTCAAAGAAATTATGTTGAGTAAGATAAATTTTTTGCTCCTGACTATAAGCTATGTAGGGCAGGATATTAATTTCCTTATCCTTAAGCACAGTTTTTTCCATTTTGTATTACAGAGTCGTTATGACAGCAGAGAAACAATGTAGAAACTATTTGTTAACTTTCTAAACTTGTTTGACCCCTCTACAGTCACCTCTTTAATGCTTGCATTTACTCAGGCTACCAATCTATCTTCTTTCTTACATCTAATAATGTCTGCCTTCGTCGTCTGAGTCAAGTAGATGAAACCATCACAGTAGAATATCTGTGAAATAATGCCCTAGCATTTATGAAAAATACATTAAGGAAATAAAATTAATATACTAATATGTCCAAAATGAGGAGGCTAAATGTTATAACTGACAACATAAATTGTAGAAATAGTGAGGTAAACAGAATTTGCATTTTCATAGCAAAGTGATCATTCAGTTGGAAGCAAATGATTTAACCATAATTAAGCACAGTTTACCACATTAAATAATTTTTATTCCCATAAATAAAAGGTTAAAATGTTTTAGTGGTATTTTTCTGCTTATATTTAATTTGATGTCAGTTTTTGTTAAGAATTTGTTGTCTTGCTTTGAATTCTATCTCAAAATAGCAATATTTAAAAATAATCAAATAGCTGGGCGGGCTGGCTACAGCCTGTAATCCCAGCACTTTGGGAGGATGAGGCGAGAAAACTGCCTGAGCCTCAGGGGTTCGAGACCAGCCTGGGCAACTTGTTGAGATCTCATCTCTACAATAAATCAAAAAATAAGCTGAGCATGGTAGCACACGCCTGTAGTTCCAGCTACTTGGAAGGCTGAGGTAGAAGGATCGCCTGAACCCAGTAGGTTGAGGCTGCAGTGGCCATGAGTGTGCCACTGCACTCCAGCCTGGACTCACTGAGTGAGATTCTAACTGAAAAAAATAAAAATAAAAAATCTTAAAAATCGAATAAAGCCTTTTCACTTATATGTGTATAAAGAATTACTAAATAAGGTTATTAAAGTGTTAACTGTTTGTGCATCTGAAATCTATGAAAAGAAATACTCCAATCTCTCAGAAACATCATTTGCCCTTTGTAAATGGATGTTGCCATGGCAAATGTTTTCATTTATTACTGGATTAGCTGAGGGTGGGAGTACGACACACTGTACAATAGAAATATACTTGCTATTTTTATACACCCTCCTCTTTAAAAGTGCTGTGAGTTTGTTAGATGGGGTGACTTTTGCCTGCTAAGACAGAGCTATATCCCTCTAATGTGTATACCAGATTTGTTCCTTTATACATGATTAAGGAGAATACATTATCTGTGAAAGGCAATCTGTGTCTTGAAAGAGTGTGTTCTGCACTTTTGCTTAAAGAATGCAACATTCATGTGGAATGGTTCCAAATGCTTTTTCTTGAATAGGGTTATTGAAACATTAATTCAGACTACATAAATCTGAAAATAAGTGAAACAAAGAGAATTTTTCTGGTGGCTAATAAGTGCAAAGAGAATCACTTTCCTTGCTAATGTGGAAAGATATGCATGGTTGCCTTCCACAAATATCTTTAGATCGACTATAATAGAAGAATAACCTCCTACAAATCTGGCTCTATTTGTTTCTAAACATGTACCAAATTTCCTAAATTCTTTAATTAATCAGGCTCTCTTAACAGCACTGTTGCAAAGCAGAGGAATAGGAATTAAAAATTTATCAATTAGAGGAACTATATGGAAAACCCCTCTAGAGATTTCTAAAACATTAGGGATTTATGTGGAAGGTAGAAGATACAGCTGCATCCTTTTTGTTGGCGATATTGTTTATTTCTTTATTAATTTTTAACAATTACAAAATAAATGAACTTTTTAATGATAAAATAATTTAGAAATATGCCCTCAAAATTAACTTTTATCCTCTCCATTGCTACCTCTCCAAGGGAAGGAATGTTTACAGCCTGCTGGGATTCTTTACAATTTCCTCCATACCCACCTAAAAAAATATATAACCAAACAGACACACATATACCAGGGATGCCAAACAATATATATACACATTTTAAGAGATGTTATATGTATACTACTTTTTGAAGTTGAATTTGAATCACGGTAGCAACATGTAGAATGATGTTCACTCAAAAGATGGCATTAATCAAACAAATGTTAGTGTCACCATGGGACAGGCAGGACAGTCAAAGAAAATGGTGGAAGCAGGATTGTCTTTCAAGGAGCACAAGACCACTTTGAAGTGGTATTTGAAATTTGAAAACACTGTGGAAGTACAAAGAAAACGGAGGCATGAGTACGCAACAGAACCTTCAACACGCCTAACAATTGCAAACATTCATGATAAGTTTGAGACGCAGGTACTGTGTGATGTGCACAAGGGAAGATCCAGGAGGCCTTGCACAGCAACAAGTCCTGTTGTAGTTTGCATTAATCAGAAGTGTCTGGATGCTGATGGTAACCACTTTGAGCACCTCTTGTAATTGCAGAAGTCAAATGTGACTTGGCAGTATATATTAAGTATTTTAATTTTAATACATTTTTTTTTCCTTTCTGAAAATGTGTATACTTTTTTTGGCACCCTCTGTATTAGGGATTCTTTTTGTTTTCATTTATTTTTATTAAGAGTCATTTGCACATGACTCTGCAGTTTATTTTTTCTCACTTAATATACAATGGCAACATTTCTAGGGCAAGAGATGTAACTTAACTCTGTCTTTCACTTCACGCCTAACATTCTGTAGAATGTTCTCCCACAATTTTAAGAATATGAGTATTTTTACTGTAGAGGATAACTGTAGATAACTTTCCTAAAAAGCTTGTGGCAGAGTATACCCTCCCACCAGCGATGTATGAGACTTTCCCATGTTGTCTCATCCCTGAAAGCTTTGTCTATCACAGTTCTTTTGAATTTTTGCCAAATTAATGAGCGAAAAAAATACGGAAACTTATCACAGGATCAATTTTTTTGTCATTTTGTCAATTTAGCATTCATATTCGTCACTTACTTTTCTTCTCGGCTGCCTGTCTTCTCAAGGATATCTTTGTGTATTTGGTATTTTAACCCTTCCACATCATATGTGTTTTTAATCTTTCTTAGTCTATCTTCAGTTAAATAATTATCAGCTTTAAAAGTTTGTATATGTATGTGTGTGTGTATGTTCAGATTTTTAAATATTTTCTTAGATCAATTTAAATATTAAATGTTTTCCAGAAAATCATTCATTTCCTCAAGATAATGAAATGTATTGATACAGCTGTATATAAGAGTGTTTAAAAATCCTTAAGAATGCATAATTTTTGGTATCTTAAAAATACTTAGACTTTCCATTAGTTTATCCATTGTAAAGGACATGTCAAAGAAATGGTTTTTTGTTTTCTATTTTTTTAACCAACTTATTATTTTTTTACCATTTATGTTTATGAATTCCTGTTTCATTGATTCTATTGTGTTTATCCTCAATTCAATTTATATTTACATTTTACTTTATTCTATTTCATTATAAAAAATTTAAGGTTATTAATTTTTCTCTGAATACTGCATCAGCTGGGTCTCATGATGTCTACTATCAAGTATTTTTCTTATTATTACTCTCAAAACAATCTAAAATTTCAGTTTTGATTTTGTCTTTGTTTCCGGGGTTGTGGAGAAAAATGATCTTTAATTTCTAAAGTAGCTAAGTTTTCCATGACATCTTTTCATGGTCTATTTCTAGTTTTACCAGATTATCATCAGCAGATGAGAGTATAAAAACTCTAACTACTGTAGTCAACTAAAATTTCTTAATGTCTAGCTATGTAATTTTTAAATAAATGTTCCATATATACTGAAAAATAATTTATATTCTCTTCTTAAAATATAAATTTTGTCTACATAAAGATAGAGGTATATATTAAATTATATTTACTACATATTAAATGCAGTCATACATCACTTAACAATGGGGATATATTCTGAGAAATAAATCCTTAGGAAATTTCATCAACATGTGACTATCATAGAGTGTACTTACAAACTGAGAAGATATAGTCTACCACATACCTTAGCTATATAATATAGCTATTGATCCTAGGCAACAAACCTGTACAGCCTTTTACTGTACTAAATACTGGAAACAACTGTAATATAATGGTAAGTAATTGTGTATCTAAACATATCTAGATATTTTAAAGGTACGGTAAAAAATGTGGTATATAAGATAAAAAATGATACACCTTCATAGGGGCATTTACCATAAGTGGAGCTTGCAGGACTGAAAGTTGAGTCAGTGAGTGAGTAGTGAGTGAATGTGAAGGCCTCAGACATTACTGCACACTACTGCAGACTTTATAACACTGTTCACTTATGCTATAATAACGTTATTAAAAAATTTTCTTTTCTCAACAATAAATTAAACTTAGCTTACTGTAAGCTTCTGAATTTGTTAATGTTTTGACTGTTTATAATAATATTGAGCTTAAAAATACATTGTATGGTGGAAAAACAATATTATCTTTCTTTCTTTTTTTTTTGTGAGTTGGAGTCTTACTCTGTCGCCCAGACTGGAGTGCAGTGGCCGCTCCGGGCCACCGCAGCCTCGACCTGCTGGGCTCCGGCGATCTTTCCGCCTCAGCCTTCCAAGTAGCTGGAACTACAGGTGCGTGCTACCACACCCAGCTAATTTTTCATTTATTGTAGAGATGAGGTCTCGCCAAGTTGCCCAGGTGGGTCTTGAACCCAAGGGCTCAGTCAATCCACTCACCTCAGCCTCCCAAGGCGCGGGATTACAGGCTGAGCCACCGAGCCTGGCTTTATCTTTCTTTATATCTTTTTCTGTATTTTTTCTATTTAAAAAATTACTTATTTTTTAAAGCTTTTTGTTGAAAACTAAGATAAAAACACACACATTAGCCTAGGCTTGCACAGGGTCAGTATGGTCAATGTCATTGTCTTCGCCTCCACACCGTGTTGCACTTGAAGGTCTTCAAGGTCAATAACATATACAGAGCAGTCATGTCTTATGATAACAATGCTTTCTTCTAGAATACCTCCTGAAGGACCTGCTTGAGGCTTTTTAAAGTTATCTTTTAAAAAAATAAGTATAAGGAATATACTCTAAAAGAGCAATTAAAAGCATAGTAAATACACAAACCAGTAACATAGTCATTTATTATATTTATCAAGTATTATGTACTGTACCTAATTATATGTGCAATACTTTTATACAATTGGTAGTGTGGTAGGTTTGTTAATACCAGCATCACCACAAACATGTGTTATGATGTTACAAAGGTTACATCACTAAGAGATAGAAATTGTTCAGCTCCATTATCATCATCAGTCCGTCATTAACTGAAACATTGTCATGATGCACCTGACTGCATATACAAAATTAGTCTGCTGATTAAAATATTCAAGTGCTTTATACTTACCTTTTGAGATCTATTTGAAACACCAAATATCCCTCAATTGTTTTTTTTTTTGTTTATTTGTTTGCTGAGTCAGGGTCTCTGTTGCCCAGGAAAGAGTGTACTGGTACAATGACGGCTTACCATGGCCTCTACCTTTTGGGCTAAGGTGATCCTTCCACCTCAGCTTCTCGAGTAGCTAGGAATACAGGCACTCACCACCATGCCCAGCTAAGTTTTTTTTAGTTACTTTTTGTAGAGATTAAGTCTTGCTATATTACCCAGGCTGGTCTCAATCTCCTGGGCTCAAGCATCCTCCTGCCTTGGCCTCCCAAAGTGCTGGGATTACAGGTGTGAGCCATCGCACCCTGTCTATCATTGTATTTTAATCAACCTCACTTTGAAATTTAATTTATGTCTAACAGAAATTGCTTTTTATGCCTACAGTGTCACTCTTAGCATATTATACCTTTAAAAATTACTAAGTTATTTTAAAGACAAAATTATAAAAGTTCATGTTCTGATTACTTCATTTGCACTACTTCCAGAATCTTGCCTTTATAGGAATTCTAATTTTTGTTTCCAAATTTCTCTTCTTACCTTTTGAACTACATTCTTCAAATCCCACTGCCTCCATAAAGATTTTCCTAATAAAGCAAGAGAGAAATGTAGATTCTAATCTGCTTCTATAACATTCTCTAGAAAATCATTATTGCAGTCCTGACTAAAGTATTGTTGCAATTACTCTCTTCATGCTCAAGTTGATCTTCTGTAATTCTTTATTTAAAGTATTCTAAGGTATTTATCACATAGGGCCTTGCATTAGCTACTTGATAACATGTCTTAACTTAAGCACTGTAACAAACTTCAAGGAAGAAGTATAATAACTAAATTTACTGAACATTTACTGGGCTTTAAACATATTAATTTGCTTAACTGCAATCCCAACAGATAGGAACTATCATTATCTCCCTTTTATAGATGAGAAAACTGAAGCACATTAAAATTTAAGTGTCTTGCCTAAAATCTTACAGCCAGTAAGTGGCAGTAGTGGAATTCTGATTTGTTAGTACCTACAATGAAAGACAAAGATGACCTCCCTGACTAAACTCTAGTCCAGTTGCTCTGAGCCCTCTTCTCAACTATGCCTTAACTTTGGCCAAAAAGACTTGAACACACACTAACTTAGTTTCTAACAGCTCAGCACTACATCCCTAAGATGACTCAAGTCCCTCTCTTAAAGTGCTTACTTGAGAAAACGCCAGGCTGCAAAAAAAAAAAAAACAAAACAAAACTGTTTGTTCCAGTCAACACCTAAGAGCAGGGTCCCTGTCTCCTAGTATCTAGTACAGGATAAAATCATAGCTTTGAAAATTTGCAAACACAGCTGGCCTAATCACATTTATACCAACTAACCCTTTGTAATTTTTTACTTCCCTGACTCTACTGAGCTTCCACTTGCCTTCCTTCCTATTCCCTAATTCTCTCTTTAAAATGTCCCATTGCTTCTGTAGAAATTGAGGTTGAGTTCAGTTCACACTGAACTCTCTTAATCTGTCCTTACACTTTACTCATTTTCAGCTTTGTTTATCTTTGACATGACATACAACACAGAAATGAAGGATGAGAGACACAGAATTGGGAAAAGTGAGGAGGAGAAATGAAAGCCTTTGGAGGTCACTAGAAAGTCTTGCGCTTTAAACGTAAGTGGTGCAGGAAATTCGAAGGGTATGAGTAGAAAGATAATGCGCTCTGACTTCTGTTTTAATAGAATCCCTGCGGATCACAGACTCCAGGGGTGCATGGGCACATGGCAGACCATTTAGTAGGGCTACTTAACAATCCAGGAAGGAGAGTGCTTGGACCACAGTGAAAAAGGGCTGGATTCTGAATATATCTGGAAGGTATATTGAACAGAATTGCTAGCATATTGTTTATGGGCTATGAGAGAAAGAGGCATCCATAAAGACTTCAGTGTATTTAGCCTAGAGGAACTGTAACACAGGAATTGCCATTTACTAAGATGGAGAAGTTTGAAATACAATTTCCCAAATAAGAGAACTCTTGTATATGATCATTTACTCATGAAAACTGAATAGGTAACTAAGGAATAAAGATCAAAGCGCTATTAACCTTGCATTGGTATTTTTATTCTTTATGTTCTATAAGTCAGAAGACACAGGTCATGAGATGTCAAAGGTTAAATCCATTTATTAGTCTAAATGACATATACAATTGTTTCCATCAAGGATCAGGAAACTATAGCCGTGGGCCTGCAGCCTCTTTTAGTAAATATAGTTTTTTATAGAAACAACCAAGCCACTCATTTACACATTATCTATAGCTGCTTTCAAACTACAAAAGTTGAAACAGAGAGCGTATGGCTCACAAGCTGAAAATATTTACTATTTTATAGTTTCAGAAAGAATTTGCTAATCTCTGGTTTAGATTTAGACTGGAGCAATAAAGAATTGTGTTAAAATAAGCTAAACAGGTTGAGCTTATATTCTTTATAATCTATGTATAATAAAAAATAGATGCGTGTGTGCACACATGCCTGCACATATAAAAAGATATATTACATTCTCTGGGACACACATAGACTATTAACAGATTGGCAGCACAGAATTATGAAAGAAGTATGGAGCCGGGCTCGGTGGCTCAGCCTGTAATCCTGTGCCTTTGGGAGGCTGAGGTGAGTGGATTGCCTGAGCCGGTGGGTTCGAGACCCGCCTGGGCAGGCGAGACCTCATCTCTACAATAAATAAAAAAATCAGCCGGGCGTGGTAGCACACGCCTGTAGTTCCAGCTACATGGAAGGCTGAGGCGGAAGGATCGCCGGAGCCCAGCAGGTCAAGGCTGCGGTGGCCGGGAGCGGCCACTGCACTCCAGTCTGGGCAACAGAGTGAGACTCCAACTCAAAAACAAAAAATGAAAGAAGTATGGGTCTCATAGTCAATAAATTCTGTATTTAAATCCTTGTTCTCTTATTGATTGGTTATTTGGTAAGGGATAGGCTAGTAATCTCCCCAGGTCTTGATTTCTCATATCAAAAGTGGGACTAATAATACCTTGAACACAGAGTTTTTTGTTTTTGTTTCTGTTTTTGAGTTGGAGTCTCACTGTCACCCAGACTGGAGTGCGTGGCCGCTCCCAGCCACCCAACACAGAGTTTTTATGAGAATTAGTGAGACAATGCATGCAAAATGCCCAATATAATAGTGTTGCATAATAAGCACTCAATAAATGTGTTCTCCTTTAAAAAATGTATTAGGATAAACAACATAAAACAAAAAGGACTCAATTTTATTAAGAAAATATGATCTTAAGAGAGTATCTTATACTGTAACCTTCTAATAGACTCTTAAGTATCATGTTAATTCAAAAATATCCAAAATCTATTAAAAATAAATGATTTCTCTGTTTCTCATTTTTAATAAGGAAAGAAACAATGGTCAATGTATACTCATATTTGCAGTTCTGGACCCAGATATGTGACACATTTATATTATTTTCACAAAGGAAAACATTAATAGTTCAATCATAACTTCCTTTAAGTAGAGATTAAATAGGTTTTGATAAAAAGAGAAAGCATTATAATTTAAACTTGAACAATTGGCAATGAACTACATGTGACTTCAATTTGTTTACTAGAGCCGTTTAACATTTTTGTCATCTACCTAGTTCATATAAATGAGATTTCCTGATGAAGCAAAGTGTGAATATATAAAGAAATATAATTTGAGAATTTGACATGTATTGTCTTAAAAACACCAATCCTGAGCTTTCAAAATAGAAAAGGAAAAAAAGATTAATGTGTGGCAGCTAAATAAACAAAACAAAGATGGGGTAGCCATTCTTTCTTAAAAACACTGAATTTTCTTTGCTATTAGCTTCTCCATTGATGAAATGGAGATAATATTACTTTCTCATTTCTACAGGGGTAGGTATAGCATTTTAACTTATTTTGTTGCTTTTTCCAAATCTTGGAATTTTATATACATTGCCTAAGTCTTTCTAAATAAAAAGTAAATGCTAGTCCAGAATTAGGATGTCTCAAGTTTCATCTTTCAATAGCAAGATCACCATGCTCCTTTTATTTTTTGTGAAGGGAGAAAAAAGTAAGAATAGAAGAAAAAGAAACACTAAAAACCATGACTCACATTCATTTTAAGACAATGACTCAAAGCACTCCATCTTTTTCCAAAAGTCTATTCTTTCAAGAGGCCAGCCACTGGAGCCACTGCTTCTGGCTCTCACACCCATGGCAGTTGTCCCTCATGTATCACTGAACACTTCCTCACCAAGCCCCAGTGTGGCCTCATATTTCTTAACACCTTCCAGTCAGCTCTTCTCAGTCAAATAAATTTGGTTCAAAAAGCAACCCTTTGCAGGCACAGTGTGTCTCACGCTTGTAATCCTAGTAAGGTCAACACGGGAAGATTGCTTGAGCCCAGGAGTTCGAGACTAGCCTGGGCAACATGCTTTACAAAATAAATTAAAAAAATTAGCCATGTGTGTGGCATGCACTTGTAATCCCAGCTACTCAGGAGGCTGAGGTGGAAAATCACCTGAGCCCAGGAGGTAGCGGCTGCGGTGAGCCATGACTGTGCCGTTGCACTCCAGCCTGGGCAACAGAGTGAGAACCAGACTCAAAAAAGAAAAACCAACCTTCCTTTGCCATGTCTGTTCTAGTGTTCAGAGTCAGTGAGATGAGGGTGAGGTGAGCCGTGGTGGACAGGTCACAGGACTAGGGAAGGTAGAGTGGAGCACAGAAGTGGAAATCCATGGGCTCGTGAGGTTGAGTGGGGATCTTACTTAGGCCTTTCCCAGTAATCACACAGCTGCTTCAGGAAAAGCATGGATCCCTTCTCCCCAAGTGAATTTAACAGACAGTGAACCAGCTGGTGCCCCAAAGGCTGCTGGTGCCCACAGATCAATTTTCTTCCCTTTTGCAGTGAGGCTTAAGCTGAAAGCAAAGCAGGCCTGGGAGGGGAAATGGAGAAATGAGAGTGTGGGGTATCTCCCTTTCTTTTTATTCTCATACCCAAAAGAAAACTTGGAATTTTAGTTTCAAACGAATGCAAAAATTATTATGTACAAACAACTAGAGCGAAGGAGAAAAGGATATCACTAAAGTAGTAAAAACGATTCCAGTACAGTCTCATTTTGCTGCAGTCTTTGTTAATTTTGTCCTATGTTTAGTATATACTGGGGATGTACAGGTCTTTTTTTTTAATAATAATGGAATTTAAAAATATATAGATTTAACATATTGTAATCGCCTTAAAACTAGCCAGTCACACTTCTAAGTGACTTTACATGAAGAAGTCTAATTTAGTCAGCATTCTGAATTTAAGAAAAGCAATTCTGCATTTAACTTGTATATGGCCTCTAATAAAACAGATATTCTGAGCATTTGCTACTTATAAATAACGTTAAAATTACAGCTTGATATTTTTAAATTAATTCCTTAAAGGGGTGCAGAAAGAAAAGCCCATGAAAGCTGGGTTTTTTACTACAGAGTATTTTTGCATTGTGGTGGCAAGGGGAATCCCTTCTGCTGTTAGAAAATGAGGAATTTAAAGTATGTCAGTAAACATTTTCTAATGATTGCTCATTTGAGAAAAAAGCAAAGAGAAATGTGGTGGGAAGCTTTCAAGAAAATTCTGTAGGAGTATTTTGTTCACTCCGATTTTATTTCAGTGACTTCATTATTTCATCATTACTTAAAAATAAGTTATAACTAAGATTCTAATTTCAGTTTTCAACCTGTTGCTTTGGGGTATCTGATGTGATCTTTATATCTGAATTGTTCTGTTTCCTGGCAATAGATATTTGTGCACAGATACACAAGGGAAGGCTGCTTTCTGGTTTCAAAGCATAATCTGTGGCTCTTCAAAAGACAAATATTGAATAAGATAAGAATTCGCAAGAAGTTCACAAATGGAAAAGTGTATTCTTCTGTAATTCTCAAACTATTCCCAAAATAAGGGAGGAAAATAATTACACTAATGATAGCCCAACACATCTTAATTGAAAGAAACTCAATTAATAGAAGGCTTCAAGATATTAGGCTTAAATAAAAAAATTAAATTTTGCAAAATTAGTTTGCAAACTAGTTTGCAAAATTAGTTTGCAAACTAGTTTGCATTTGTAAGCAAAAATGCAGAGGACCAAAGCTGAAAAAATAGCAAAGAAATAGAATGCTATATAAACCTAGGATTTGAAAGAACTTACATTAGATGAAAGTGATTTTTTAAATAAGGTCAATTATAAAGTCCCCAGGAAAACAAATGCTGAAAAAACAGACAGATTTCAAAATAATATAAATACATATATGTGGTTTCATACTGATGAAATTTATTTTGATAACTTCTCTTCCAACCAGTATAAAAGATATATAAGAAATTTGAGGCCGAATGTGGTGACCCACACCTGTAATCATAGCCTTTTGGGAGGCCAAGGTGGGAAGATAGCATGAGTCCAGGAGTTCAAGATCAGCCTGGGCAACACATTGTGATCTGTCTCTACAAAAAATGAGATATTAGCTGGGTTTGGTGGCACATGCCTGTAGTCCCAGCTATTCAGGAGGCTGAGGCTGAAGGATCACCTGAGCCTAGGAGGTTGAGGCTGCGGTGAGCTGAGATTGTGTCACTGTACTCCAGTCTGGGTGACAGAGTGAGACTCTGACTCAAAAGAAAAAAAAAAACTTGAGAAAAACATATTCATTCTCAGTGTTCCTTTATTCTCTTATTATAGGGCCATTTTTTGGCCTTATTTGATTATTTTATTTTGTTATGTTAATTGCATCAGTGTGTATTTTTGTATGTATCTAATTAGAACACATATTTATTGCAGTATAGATGGAAAATACAGTTCATATCTGATACTGTCTGTAAGCCACACAGATTCACTCGTGTATTCATTACGTGTTAAATGATCAAGTATTAAGTCCTTTTAAATGCATACATTTTAGTAGATTATTGTAAAAATGTTTAAGAGAGTTTTTCACTTTTTTTTTTTTTTTGAGTTGGAGTCTCACTCTGTCGCCCAGACTGGAGTGCAGTGGCCGCTCCCAGCCACCGCAGCCTCGCCTCCTGGGCTCCGGCGATCCTTCCGCCTCAGCCTTCCAAGTAGCCGGAATTACAAGCATGCGCTACCACGCCTGGCTGATTTTTTGATTTATTGTAGAGATGAGGTCTCGCCTGCCCAGGCGGGTCTCGAACCCGCGGGCTCAGACAATCCACTCACCTCAGCCTCCCAAAGACGTGGGATTACAGGCTGCGCCACCGAGCTCGGCTTTTTTTCACTTTTAACAACCATTTATTTACCTATTTTTAATGAAAATAGCTACTTAAAAATAAGCACACTGAAAGATGTACTTTCTGACTTACTTTATCTAGGTGTCTCTTGCCTACATTTGTGCTTTCTATTCTTCTTCATTTGGCTAACCTTCCTTTCCTTCACAATGATTGCAATGTCCTACCTTCTCTATGAAGTCATTACTGAAAGTAAAAGGGTTACCATTTCTTTCTCATCTTAAGACTCGTTCACATTTCACTTATACACATAACAGCAACAATACTAGTGTACATTTTCCCAGACCTTACCATGTGCTAGACAACTGACCATTATCTTACTCGGTCCTCAGAACAACTCTGGGTAGGTAAACTGTTACTATCCTTTCTACAAATGAAGAAACAGGACTAGCTGTTTAAGAAACAGACTTGAGCTGACACTGTAAGAGCTTAGACAAGAATGCTGTCAGCCTAGCCCTAAAACCCTATGTTTTCACCCCTAGATTTGAGTTGTTAGATTTAGACAATAAACTTTATGCGAAATCATTGTAATTACGCCTTTATTTTAAACCACACACCCATGGGAGAGTGAACATGTAAAACTGATGATACCACCTTACTCTGACCATAAATTGACAGTTTATCAAATTGTTTTGTTTGTTGATATGAGAGTTGGTGACAGCAAAAGTCCACAGAATCTCCCTGAGAAAGGGAATCAAATAAGAAAGAAAAAGTGCTAAAAGAGAGGTCTCGAGATATCACCACTTTGTGCCTATGCTTGATTTGAAACCCATGTCATCAGACATCAGAACCTTACTTTATCTCCACCCTAAGCCATTTAAAACCTGCCTACCCTACTCTTCAATATTACCAAAGGCTGGGAAAAAACCAAACTGATTAGCAGAAAATGTGTTTAAAAAAAAAAGGAAATGGAAATTATTTTCAGATTTTTCAAGTCAGAGAAGAGACAGGGTGAACTCATTTGGATTATAAAACTGGTATTTCAATAAGCAATAAACCACCTTTTTGACTCACTGGATCTAGTTTAACAGGCGTAGCTTAACAAGAATAATGTTTAATTGCTGCTCTGAAGTCTTGTAGTATGGCAGAGGGGACGTCAACTCAGAAACCTGATATGTTCGAATATTCTTTGATAAGTCACTAGTCTAAGCTTGTATTCCATCTGTAAAATCAGTTAGTTGTACTACCTGTGTTATGTCAAAGTTTCTCTCTACATCTACTCAACATTTACTTGTTTCTCTGTCCAAGTCCACTAACAATTTCAAGTTTCCCAAGGAAAGGAATTGTACTATATTTATTCATGGAGCATTAATTATTGTCAAGACTTAAGATGCACTTTATAAAAATATTTGTTGAATGAACGCATTTTTATAATCAACATGGTCTGCTTCAATGACCAACTCAAGTTCTTGCTCCTCTGGCCCTTCTTTCTTTAAATTTTGTAGTTTTTTTTTTTTATTCTCTGCCATTTAACTCCTCAATGTCTTCCCTTGTTTTTACATTTTTCTTACTTCTTTTTTTCTTATATGATTTTTAAAATGTTCTGTGTTCATATTCTGGTTATGCCTGAATTTTTCCCTTTTATTTTTATTTTTGATCATTCTATTTTTTTGGACTTGGATTTCTTTAGTTGGTTTGTTTTTGTTTTTGTCTGGTCAACTTTTCTTATTTCTCTTCCACCTTCTGTTTTTTGTAATACTTTTTCATGTTTTCTTTCTTGTTTTTTAATTTCCTTTTCTCCTAAGTACTTGTGGTAACTTTAGTTTTATCTTCATTTTAAGAAAAGAATACTTTCTTCACCAAAAGAATTCATGGTATCACCAAGAATTAAGTTAAGCATTAAGTTAAGGAGGAAAGAGGTTCTCAGGCTCTGGATCCACTTCTTCCTGGGTATATTCAATAGAGAGTCTGGCATTTCTCACAAACGTTTATGAGGTATATAATCCACATGTCAGCAGGACAAAGTCAAGTACCCAAGGCATATAGTCAATAGAGAGTGATAGAAAAATGTTGAAAAAATTCTCAACAACCAATTCTGAGCTGACCAGGCAGAACAACTGAATCATTTACCCAGTTAGGTAGTTTCAGTTGCAAGTAAGACAAAACCCAACTCGAGCTGGTTCAGACAAGAAAGGCTGACATAACTGAAAGCTCTGTAAGTAGTGACATTACCAAGAACCTACATTCTTTCACTTTTTCTGCATTGCCTTTTATGGTATCAGGCACGGCTCCCTTATGAACTCAGCAGATCCCGGCTCTACAAGCCTATTGCTCACATGCAACAGAAAAATGCATTCTCAGCAAAAGTACTCAGATTTGACTAATCTAGGTCATACAACTTCTTCTGAACCATCATTGTGGAAAGGGAGATGGGATGCAGTTAATAGCCAATCCTAGTCCATGTGCTCCACCTCTGGAGATCAGGTAAATAGCTCCTAGGAATCACATAATCTCAGAGAAGCAGCAGGAAGGCAACCAGCAAATGTCCACTGCATGAGGCAAAGGCGAATAGAGAGTGCAAAATGAAAAGCAGTGATTTAAATAATATGTTCTTTTTTCTGTGGAGTTATTATGATAGCTACAGGATTATAAAAATGAGTAAATCCATTTTATTTTATAAAAAATGCAGCTCCTCTACATTCCTTTATAATCAATTTCTCTGGGAACTGTTTCTGAGATTATTGACCCCAATACAATTGCCCATTTTTATTACTGCTAAATAATTTAAATGGTATTATTTTTTAATAATGAGAAGAAAAAATAATAATGAATCACAGCAAACAACTATTTGATAAAATGATGATATTCTTGTGGGAATAAAGTGCTTTAAAAACCAATTAGTGGATATTTGAAAATAAATTATATAAAGTTAGTTCAAGCAAATACAGAGGGGGAAAAACATCACTTTTATAAGTAAGAAGAAGCCGGGTGCAGTGGCTCAAGCCTGTAATCCTAGCACTGTGGGAGGCCGAGGCAACAGGATTGCCTGAGTCCAGGGGTTCGAGACCAGCCTGGACAACTTGGTGAAACCTTGTCTCTATAGTAAATTTGAAAAAAAAAAATTAGCTGGGCGTGGTGGTGTGTACCTGTAGTTCCAGCTACTTGGAAGGCTGAGGCGGAAGGATCACCGGATCCCAGCAGGTCGAGGCTGTGGTGGCTGTGAGCGTGCCACTGTACTCCAGCGTGGGTGACAGAGTGAGACTCCAACTCAAAAAAAAAAAAAAAGTAAGAAGAGGCACACTTCACAAGTGTACAACTGTTACTCTTCTCTTCTAGTCTCAATACCATTACACCTCTTTTGGCTAAATGTTTAATAAGGAGCTTATGAAATTAAAAACCAGAACAGTGACAACTGAATGCACAGAAGTCATCTGCATGGTCATCTGGGGATGGGGAGGGGGTGGGAGTCATTTTTACAGTGGTAAAGTGGTTACTGATGGATAATCAGATCATACACAGGTCTTCAAATGAATGAATGAATGTCAATCTGTAGGCCCTGAAAAAAAAGACCCATATGTATTTTCTAGAGCTTCTGGATGTCAATTTCAAAGGGAATTCTCCCCAATCAGTAGAATAGAAATACTTCTATTTCCCCAGTACAGAAGAAGAAGAAGGAGGAGAAGGAGAAGGAGAAGGAGAAGAGAGAAGAGAGAAGAGATAGGAGAGGAGAGAGAGAAGAAAAATAGAATGTTATCTGCAACAATGAGTCATCAGCCACTGCAGCTCTACAACATCCAGGTCTTTCCCTGTCTTTGCAGCCCTTCAAAAGGAGAGGACTATCTTTTAATGACACACATAAATTCCCGCACTGCCTGGCTGCAAAGCATAATTAATGCTGGCCTTTTTATACTTAATGAAACACCTTACACTCGTGACAGCAGTGAGTTTGAGCTTCTTGTATACACCCCAAACAGGGGAAGCCCCAGCAACTCAAAATGCTCTCAGAAGCCCTGGCTATTCAAAATGCTCTATAAATCACATTTGTTTGAACTCTGCAATTATTTTTTCAAAATATATCTCTTCTAATAAGCAAGACAAGTTAAAGAAAACTCACAATCAGCCACCTGTATGAACAGTTTTCTTAACTTTTAAAACTGTGGAATGTTTTGTTTTTCAAATTCTTGGCAGTAAACACATGTTATTTCTCAACTTGTGGCTGGGATAGAAGGGTATTTAAACAAGGTAACCTCTTAGATACAGCTGTTCAATGTCACTTCCCTTTATTAGAATAATATATGTTAGTGCATACTTTCATACTGCATTACAGAGGCTATTACTCCATAGAGAATCTCAAAATGTAAATTTCCAAGGTTTAATTTCAAGCCACAAATACGAGTAAAATTTTGAGAAATGAAATTTAACTGAAACATGTATCTTGAAGGGTTTACTTCTCTTTATAAGATTCAATTATCCCAGCCCTAACAGAAGAGTTTTGAAAGTAATTGCCGACTTTTAAGGAAGTTACTATAGCTATAAATGCAATTTCCTTGCTTGGGTTATGGATTGTACATAGAACAAGCGAATAATGAAATATAGAATTCCTCTCACCTGTTTTGGTGTAACCCCAGGCATGCGAATATCCAGTGCAAAATCTGATGAATCAATAGGAATTACTGGTCTGGTGGTACCAAGACATTCATTGGAAAGTGATCTGGTAGTTTCCTTAAACCTTAAAAAAGAATATCATTTCAAGATTCCTGAACATAATGAAATCTAAACTCCTCATGAGAAGGTGGGGGGGGGGATTCAATGACCTTAGTTAAAGATGATGGATTTAAACCCAGTAAAAACTCGGAAGATGCGATGACTACATAATATTCTTAGACATATTCAGAATTGCATACCAATTTTTATAAGCAAAATATAATCAACACAATCAAGCAGGCTACATTTAAAAGTCTATTCATAAAAACGTCTCAATATATATATTTGTTTATAGTTAATGAAGATACAGGATTAATCCATTAGAAATTATCACAGGCATGCCAATTTTTTTAATGGCAGAAATAGTAACCATAACCCAGTAAAAATTTTTGTAACTATTTTGAGTGACCAGTATTACTGGTCAGGAACACACACACACACACACACAAAACATAATCTTGCTAGGAGGCAGAATTGTAGGAGGAGGAAATAAATAAACGACTGTGCATAAATATTTAATATGGTAATTATGAGGCGTGTGTATACAGCTCAGTGTTTCTTTGTGAGCGATTACAGCCCATGATCTGCTTCTCCCTACCGCCGATCTACCTTGATATGTTATTCTTCGAGCTGTTATGAACAAGAAGGCATTCACGTCTCAGCGACTATATCGTAGTTTCTGAAACACCTCCCCAAGAGGGAGTGATTAGTATTGGAAATCACAACTTCTAATTGGAGTTTTGAAAGCCAGGACGGCTTGGCTACAACACAGTGGGCTTTTTCCGCAAGGGGGACTTCATAAACAAGTTCCAGTACTCAAATCCCAAATCGTTTCAGCAAAGAAAATTAACCTGGCACCATGTGCCAACACTCGGGGTCCTAAAAGTGATTACACCTCTAAAAGAGCATGCAGGGAAACCCGCCCAAACAACAAACACCCACCTCTTAAAGACAGAAAGTGGGCTCCTGAAACCCAAACAGCTGCTGGGAAACACGAGGAGGAGGAGGAGCAGCAGCAGCAGCAGCAGCAGCAGGCTGCGGACGCGGCCAGCCATGTCCACGCGGCTCCGGCCCCGCCGGGAAGGACCGGGCAGCGCGCGCGGGGCTGGGGCCGGCGGTCGGGCAGCGGCGCCGCCAGCGGCCGCTACTTCATGGCCGGGGCGCGGCGGGCGTCCGGCGGCGGCCACACACCATCTGTCGGCGAGGGCGGAGAGCTGGCCCGGGAGCGGGGTCCCGATCACGAGCCGCAGGCGGGAGCCCGGGGGAAGGCGGTACGCGGGTCCGGCCCGCGGGCGGCAGCTTTCCTCCCTCCAGCACGGCTGGCTGGCCCGGGCGCGGGGGGCTAGACGCGCGAGTCCCTTATCGCTCCCGAGTGACAGAGACTGCGAGGGCTATCACACAGACTCGCGTCAGTCATCATTCAGAACCTGCAAAAATAGAAGCAGATCGTGGATGACTAACACATTACAGCATTTGTCCTCAGCAAATCCCAGTTGAGGTTCTTTAGTACATGAGGAGTTGCACAAGCTTGCGCCCAAGCCTGGGGAAAATGCTGGTGTGTGGCCCTGCCTCCCCCAAGACCAGCCCCCAAGATTTCACAAGCCCCCATAGCACAGCCCTTGTCCAGCCTTTTCACTTGCTTTTCCTCCCTCACAGCCACTCCTGGTTTGTTGTTGTTGTTGTTGTTGTTTTTCCTCCCTACTCCTTCCCTTCTTTAGCCCTCCTATCCACCTCACTCTCCGGATTTCTTACTTCCTCTGGCACTCCCTTCTCTCACCGAAAATGCACTTAATACCTCTGCCGAATGTAAACAAAGTTATCCACACAAATGACAGGCTAAGGCACAAGGAAAAAAGAGACGGTGAGAGACTAAGACAAAGCACTTGGATACAACCATAATCAGAAAAAGACTGAGAACAAAGGCATGTTTATATATACGCATCACAGAGCTACAGATCTAAGAAGAAAGATACCCCCTGCCAAGAACTCCCAAGGATCCTCACAAAAGTAATTGTCGAAGTTGTCAGAATTATTTTAAAACAAACCAATACGCTACAGCTAACATGACATACAAAACGTAAATGTCCGTCTTAAAATCTTGCATCTAATATGCAAAATAATAGTTTTGTACTTACAAGGTATGGCTCACAAGAGCTATTCTTTCCTAAATAAAGTTTGGAGATTTACGACACAATGAGAAACCATAGGAGAATCTCAACTGTCCCCCAAATGAATTTCATCTACAAAGGTTATGATCAAGAACTTCACATTAATATAAATGAGAGGCCATGCAGAACAAGCGTAACATTTCAACATTTTATGAAGAGAACTCAACTAAGCTAAATTTGAAAATATTCATGTTTTGACTTCACTGATGTTCTGAACATATACGTTTCTGCATCATGTCTGCAAATCTTAGTCAGAAGGCATTAATTAAAATGCATAATTCACAATATAAAAATACTGTACTACCAAACAAAAAGATTTCTTAATGCTTTATTTTAATCAGTAATTATACACGTAGTTCAAAGAATCTCAAATAAATCTAATGGGTGAATGCTTAACAGAAAAAAGCAAAAATCAGTAAAATCATATAGAAATGTTCCATAGTAATACATTAGCTTCTAAATTATCCTCTGGAAACCACACGATAGTAAAGCTAATCTAAACAAACAAAAACCTTGACCCAAAGCTAACAAACAAGCACTAACTAACCTGAAATTAAGTGAGATTCTTCATGACCAGTGTTTTCTATATAGAAGAAATATACCATACATCAAATATAAATAAAACATAACTTAATATCCAACCAATTCAAGGATGCTTAAGGTTCACCGGTGCCCAAGGACCAGTTAATTTACATAAGCAATGACATTTTTAAAAGACTGATAATATTTGTTTGAACTTCCTCTTTGACTTGCTGTTTGAGCTTTCAGGAACAAAAGCCCTCAGCTTTGTCCTTATCCTGTGGGTAAAGGAAAGAACTCCTTATAGAGGGAGAGAAACAATTGGCCTCAAGGCTATGCTATCACCTTTTCTAGCAACAAAGTATAATCCTATCAAATGACAATACTTAACATTCCCTGAAGTTCTTCTTTAAAAAAAAATATATATATATATATGAAAAAGGGATTATATTTTAATATTTCATTCAGAACAGGATTCAAGGACAGTCCTTCTTCCAGTTGGCAAGGAGATTTGGTATTACACAAACACTTGAAAACAAATTTAGTATTAAAATTCTCTAACAGGAACACACCCTTAAGTACTAGCCTTTGAAAAAAAAATCCACTTATCTCTTTGATTGATTTTATTACCTTTGATGTCCCTAAACCGCCCACTGAAAGAACAGAGAATTAAAGTTGTGGGTAGAAGCAAAGTTGGTATTTGTAGACATGAATAGAACAAAAGGTCTTACAGAAATGAAAGCTAATTATGCTTCTTACTTCTGGATATCTTGTACATTAAAAACAAAATGCAAACCATGATATTTAAAAAAACCAAAAATATGTCTAATCATTTCATTTGTTTATTTAATAATTCCTTATAATGTGGAACATATGATATTCAAATCTTATTAGTCTTCTTATTTAAGGTTAAAAAAAATCAAAATATATTTTCCTGAAATAATTCCTTCACTCATTCAAAAAAGAAAACTAACTTAGTTTCATGCTCTGTACAAAATACTGTAATGCATATAAGTCTAGATGAGAACTTTGCACAAGTAACATAAGGTATGTTTAGAATGTTGTAGTCCTATACGAGCACTATAAAAGGGATTCAGATGAGGAAGGAAAGAATCTTCAAGAGAGATAAGAAAAAAAGAAGGATAAAAGCAGGCTTTGGTGAAAGAGTTGGGTATTGAGCAGGACACTGAAGGATGGTTAGAGTTTCCACCTAGACAAGCGGGCAGTGGTGGTCCAGGTATAGGAGATGGCAGGGACAAAGGAGCCCAGGGCAAGAGCAGAGTATGTGTCTGAAAAACAAGTAATAAAAGCTTAGCATCCTAGACTCAGGCTGCAGGGCCAGACTTACTATTTTATTTGTCATACAAATAAAATGTTCTGTTTACATATCTATAAATTCTTTAAGAATAACTGTATCTTATACTTGTATGGATATTAATTCCAGGAGGAGCATTACTAGGCAGTAAGTACAGTCTAGTTCAGAGGACCCTAAAACTAATTTGTCTCTTAGGAAGTAGGCAGTCTACTCCACTTTTCATTTTAAAAAGTAAAAAAACAAAACCAAAAGGTAGCTGAAATTTGTAATAGGTCTAAGAATCAAATAAACATATTGGTCATGATGGCCATTTATTCATTCAACAAGAGACACCCAGTACAGCATAGTGGCTACTTGTAAACAGAAAGAAAACTGCCTGATCCTGGCCCCACCTGTGTGAAACTGAGTGAGTACCTAGCCTTTCTATGCCTTGGTTTCTTTACCTGCAAAATGGAAATAATCATATCACCTACCTCATAGGGTTGTTGCCAAGAAAAACTGAATTAATATCCTTAGAACAATGCTGTGCTAATAACAATGTCCATTATTATTGTTGTTGCAATAAATATCTATTGAGTGCTTGAGACTATCTGAATGCTGGGGATGGTGACAATCAAGACAAAGTTCCTATGCAAACAGAAATTACTTTCTCCAGGAGAAAAACAAATAACCACCAAATTATAAGTTTCATTTTCTTTTAAGGAGATTTTATGCAGTTTCCTTGAATGACTTATGATTAAACTGATTAAAGGTTGCATATCCACTCACATAGCAATTTGACTTCTGGGGATTTATTCGTGAGCAAAAACTAAACAAGTCACAAATATCTTTACAAGGATATTTACTAGTGTGTTCATAATAACAAATACATGGATGTTTATAATAGCAAAGAACTGGAAGCAGTTTAAATGCTCATCAATAATAGATTGGTAAAAAAATATTTTTTTATACGTAGAAAATCCAGAATACTATGCATCTCTTTTGAAAAAGATGACATGGGTCTATTTTAAAAGCTAAGGGCACATTCTGCGACATATCTTTTTTTCTTTTTGTATAGCTTAAGCTTTTTTAAACAATCTGAAAATTACAAAAACATTGTAAGCACTGTACAAATATCTGGTTTTCTGTAATCATTTGAAAGTTACTGACCTGATGCTTCATCACCCTTGAATACTTTAGTGTGACTTCCTAAAAGAAAAAAAAATACATTCTACTACATAACCTTGTTAAAACCATTAAAATTAAAAAATTAACATTGACATTCTCAGGCTCAAAACTTTGCCAACTGTCCTAAAAATGTCTGTTAAAAGCAAAAGAATCCAGTTCAGAATCAAATGTGGCAAGGGAGGTTGTTATGTCTCTTTTCTCCTTTTATGCTTGGTCAGTTTCTCAGTCTGTCCTTAATTTTCATGACCTTGACTCTGTGGAAGATGATAAGCCAGTTATTTTGTGGAATAACTCTCAATTTTATTTTATGTTTCATTAGTACCAGATTCAGGTGATACATCTCTGGCAGGAATATCACATAAGTGTTGCTGTGTTCATCTCCCTACATCTGTATTAGTTGTCCATTGCTGCATATAAAATCACCTCAAAACTTAGTGGTTGACAACAATAAGCATTATCTTGCATAGTTTCTGTGCATCAGGAAAAGCTTGGCTGAGTGGTTCTCTCACAAGGTTGCTGTCAAGATGTTGGCCAGAACCACAGTCATCTGAAGATCTGATTGGAAGATTAACTTGCAAAGTGGCTTATGGCTGGCAAGTTTTTGCTATCTGTTGGCAGAAATGGCACATCCTAACTATGTGACCCTCTCTCTCTAGGGCTGCTTGTGCATCCTCACAGTATGGCAGCTGGCTTCCCCGAGTGAGCAACATCTTCTATGACAATAGTGTCAGAAGTCACATACTATCATTTGTATAATATCCTGTTGGCTGCATGGGTCAGCGTCACTCAGTGAAGACGATGACTACCTAAGGGCATGAATACCAGGTGGGAGGATCATTTTCTTGGAAGCTGGCTACCACAGCATTTTATCAGGTGGCCATGATTCAGACTTGTCTCATTACTGATGATGTTAACTTTGACGATTTGATTAAGCTGATGGCCTCCAGACTTTTCCACTGTACAGTTACTGTTTTTCCCTTTGTAATTAATATTTTTTCAGTGAAGAGGTTATTTTAACTTAATAAATATTCCATTTCTCATCAAATATTACATTTATTCATGTATTATATCATAATGGACTCATGGTTTCCTATTTTATTCAATGGATTTTAATCTGCTACTAACTTTATTTTCATTACTTCCTTAGATGTTCAAATTGTCTCAGCTGTGGTGCCTTCAAGCTAGCTCTTGTGTTCCTTTGACATACCCCCATTACTCTCTGAGCACTTCCTTACTTTTTGCCCCCTCTCCCACCTGGGCTCAAGATCACACACCAGATCTTTCTCTCTGTGCTCTTCATTTCACTTGGCCTTTGTGAACACCCGACACCAGGCTGTCCACACATGGATGCCCTCATAAGCCTGTTGGAGGCCCCGGCACACCGGGCCAGGTCACCCTTCCTGAATGTCTCCTCTGCTCCATCCCACATTAATGCCTTTAAGGCTGAATTGTTCCAGAGGAAAAAAAGACATTAATTTTAAAAAGCAAACCACAGAACAGTATATACAGTCATGTATCACTTAACAACGGGGTAAGTTCTGAGAAATGCATCATTAAGAGATTTCGGCATTATATGAACATCACAGAGTGCACTTATACAAGCCTAGAAGATATAGTCTACCACACACCTAGGTTTTATGGTATAGTCTATGGCTCCTAGGTGATAATCTTGTACAGCATGTTACTGTACTGACCACAGCAACTGTAACACAATGGCAAGTATTTATGTATCTAAACATACCTAAACATTAAACAGGTTCAGTAAAAATAAATATGTAAGATAAAAAACGGTACACCTGTATAGGGCACTTATCATGAAGGGAGCTTGCGACACTGGAAGTTGCTCTGAGTGAGAAGTAACCCGAATGTGAAGGCCTTGGACATTACTATATACTACTGTAGGGGCTGTGCACTTAAGCTATACTAAATTTATTTTTAAATTTCCTTCAATAATAAATTAACCTTAGCTTACTGTTGTTTTTACTTTTTGAACTTTGTAAATTTTTTTTAACTTTTCAACTCTCTTGTAACAATACTTAGCTTAAAAAGTAAACGCAGCCAGGTGCAGTAGCATCAAGCCTGTAATTCTAGCACTTTGGGAGGCTGAGGCGAGAGGATTGCCTGAGCTCAGGGGTTCAAGACCAGCCTGAACAACATAGTGAGAACTTGTCTCTATAATAAATCAAAAAATTAGCTGGGCATGGCAGCGTGCACTTATCATTCCAGCTACTTGGAAGGCTGAGACGGAGGGATAGCCTGAGCCCAGCAGGTTGAGGCTGCGGTGGCCGTGAGCATGCCCTTGCACTCCAGCCTGGGTGACAGACAGACTGAGACTTCAACTCAAAAAAAAAAAAAAAAAAAGGCAAACATTGTACAGTTGTATAAAAAAAAATTTATATCTTTAGTCTATACATTTTTATCTATTTTAAAATTTTTAAACCTTTTTTTAAATTTTTTTGTTAAAACTAAGACACACACACACACATTAGCCTAGTCCTACATAGGGTCAGGATGATCAATATCACTGTCTTCCACCTCCCTATCTTATCCTACTGGAAGGTCTTCAGGAGCATAAACATACATGGAACTGTCATCTCTTATAATAACAATCTTCTTCTGAAATATCTTCTGAAGAACATGGCTGTGGCTATTTTACAGTTAACTTTTTTGTTGTTGTTAAGTAGAGAAGTACACTGTAATATAACAGTAAAAAGTATAGTATATGAAATACATAAACCAGCAACACAGTTGTTTCTCATCATCAAGGGTTATGTACCGTAAGTAATTGCACGTGCTATATTTTTATATGACGTGAAGCACAGTGGGTTTGTTTACACCAGAATCACCACAAATAAACGAGTGATGTGTTGCATTATGACATTATGACAGCTATAATGTCATTAGGTGATAGAAATGTTTCAGCCATTATCATCTCATAGGACAACCATCACATATGTGACACGACTTGCCAAAATATCATCATAGGGTATATGATTGTGTTTAAAGCTCCGAAGTAATATAACTTTTACTTTTGTATTTCCAGTGATTTTCTCTGAGAATGGGCAGAAAAAGGGAGGACTTTGACTTTCTATTTACATGCTTTTCAGTCTTTATTTTCAACAGCTTGTATTATTTTAGTAACTAGAAAAAAATAGGAATATATACGTTTTAAAATATTTTATTCAATGTGGTTCTACAGATTTCAACTGACACGTTAACTCCATCTGAAAGTTAGGTAATGGTTTGAAAAAGGAAAAATTCCCCTTCCTTTGCTTAGTAAGAGCATTACATATTAAATGTTATGATGGTAACACAGCTGTAATGCAGGCTTCTCAAGCTCAGCACTATCAACACTGTGGGCTGAACAGAATTCTCTGTTGTGAGGGCTGACCTATGCATCACAGGTTGTTCAGTAGCACCTGTAGTCCTAGCTACTCAGGAGGCTGAGGCAGGAGGATCACTTGAGCCCAGGAAGTTGAGGCTGCAGGGAACCGCCAGTGTGTCAATGCAGTGTATCGTGGGAAATAGAGTGAAATCTTAACTCAAAACAAAAAAAAGTCTCCAGACATTGCCAAATGTCTTCTGTAGGGTAAAATGGTTCTGGCTGAAAACCACTGTTGTAATGTGGCTCATTAAGATGAAACTTGATTTGTAAATCAAATGTGATGTCATTTCCTTTAAATATATATAATAAGACATAAATGGCTAAAAAACGTATTTGCAAATATGAAACTCCCAAAGAGTGGGAAAATATTATAGCAGCACCATCACAATAGCAAGTCACATTTATTGATTTACACGCCAGATACTGACATTATGAATATTATCTCACTGGATTCTTATAACTTTGAGGTATGTGTTATTATTCTTGTTTTATAGATGAGGGATCTAAGGTTTAGAAAAATTAACTAACTTGCTCTGGTGACACAGCAGTAGAGTAAGGATTCAAATCCTGGTTTGCTGGCTCCAGAATCTATACTCCTAACCCACACTCTTCAGCACAAAACAGAGACTCCACATTTCCAGGGGATGTTTTCCTCAAGGACAACAAATAGGCAAATTCTTTGAATACTATTTTATTGTAAAATAATAACAGCCAGTGTTTACTGAGCAATTACTCTGTGCCAGGCTCTGTGCTAAGCAGCTTATATAGGTTAATTCATCTGAATCCTCATAGCAACTCTGTGAAATCTGTATCATTATCATTCCTGTTTTACTGAAGTAGAAACTGGGATACCGAGGGAATTGCCCAGGGTACACTACTAGGACGTAAACACAGGCAGTGTGATGCCATAGTTCAAGCCCCTGACTACACACCTAGTCTTTATTCCATTCACATGCTAGGAAGCATTTCCTTTTCAACCTTACAAGCATTACTCATTTAGCTAACGTGGAAGGAAACAAATAAAAGGTCTATGCCTATTAAAATTTGGTTCAAAAGTAGACTCTGGCTTTGCAGGGTATTTTCCTAACTCCTCAAAATTTGTGTCTGAGTAAACATTTCAAAATGAAAGATTATCACATAAGACCCAGATTTCCAGTGTCTCTAGAAGAGCCATAAAAAATTGGCCTCACTGGATGCACACTTCCACACGGCAACAATGAGCTGAACCATGCAATGTTCCTTTTTGATGTGGCCAGCAGTCTTCAGACTGACAGTCCCCACCACTCATCTGCTCTCAGACCCTGAGCTGAATAGTTGCTTTAACTGCTACTTAGCACTCAGGTGCAGTTGTCTGTTCATTTATTTTTTGCTTTTTTGTTTTTGTATACCTGGCCAGCTTTTCTCAAAACATTACTAGCTGACACCTTAAACTCACTTGTGTTGTGATCATTGAGATATATCCTTTCTTCATGTAGGAAGGGAAACTTCACCCTATGTGGGATATAGGGTTTGCCACACTAACATGTATTAAGTTACTGATTTTTAAATTTATTTTAGTTTTTGGAGTCAGGGTTTCATTCTGTCACTCAGGCTAGAGTGCAGTGATATAATCATGTTCTCACTACAGACTCAATCTCCTGGGCTCAGGTGATCCTTCTACCTCACCCTCCTGAGTAGCTGGGACTACAGGCATATGCCACTATGTCCGGCTAACTTTTTTATTTTTTGTAGAGATGAGGTCTCACTATGTTTCCCAGGTTAGTCTTGAACTCCTGGGCACAAGCAAACCTCTCACCTTGAACTGTCAAAGTGCTGGGATTACAGGAGTGAGGCACCATGCCCGGCCACTGATTTTTTTTTAAGGCTCTCTTCATTAGCAAGACACACCAAATTAATTAAATGACATTTTCTGCACGAAGATTTGTTTGGGACTCATCTCTTCTAGCATGTAGCCAATTTGAAGTATCCTTCCCTTGCAAGTCAAAATTGACTGGGTAACTATTAGAATATATATGCTACAAACAAATTTCAGGGGCACCATTTAGCATATGATTCTACTGCAGTAAGAACTTGCCAACAGTAACAAATTTTATTTTACTATTTTTGGTTTCCATGATCAGTACCAGACACCCTTTAAATATGTCCATTAGTCATCAAATTACTCAGCCCTGTAAATACTTCCATGGGGAAAATAACAAGAGACATAATTCTTAATTAAATTTTTCAGCTTTGACTAATACAAATGTTACTTCCTAACACATGTATCAAATTCGGTGCTAGCGTATTTTACTGTAAGATAAAATAGATCCCTGTGTTCCAAATACCACATATCTTTTTGCTCTAAAGATTATATCAGCAAGTTCTCGAGACTGGTGAACAGCACAGAAAAGCATTAACTGCTACTGATGATGTCAGGGAGGCAGAACTGTTCCTTTGTATCCTACTCATTTGCCCACCAGGTATCTTATTTATTTATAAGCTCAGGATGTCACGTAGAATTCGTTTCAGAAGTGTACAAAACACTTGTGCAGCCATCACCTTCTTTCTCCCTTAAACATTTGTCTTGAGTGAAGGGAACGGGCCTTTAGGCTGGTTTTGTAGAACTATCTGGTGAGGTGGAGAGCCCTCAGTGACTCTTGCCCTAACTCATGAAGCAAGTCAGTGAGGAGAACCTAGACTTGGAGACCATGTCCATAATAGGCCACCTCAGAAATTAACAAAGTTGCTCTTCCTCCTCAATAAAGTTTTTGAGGAACTAGCTTGCAAGTAATATCAAATACCTGACTATATTTCAAATGTCAGACTTTTTCAATAAAGTGTAAATCACTAAATAACCTACTGACTTGAGCATTGAAAGCTCTTTTCTATCAATGCCTTTTAATGCTTCCTTTGTGGGTCTTTGTGTTAGTATTTTCTTCTGTTTTTAAGAAGTTGGCATAGAATGAAGGGAGGGAGGGTATTGCATTGAAGGGCAAATATTTAGTGTACTAGACTGAGGTGGATGTGGTCTAAAGGTGAGGATCTGCCTTTCCTTATGTTTTTCTTGCAATCATTCAACACATTTTTAAGGAGATGTTTGATTTTTTGTTTATGATTTCATGTCCTTAGACATAGTTATTCCTAAAGCATTTTACTATATATTTTGCTAAATGCCTTCCAATGCCTTCAGAGACAGGAGCTATTAACTACACCTGAAAACTGGCTCAGACCTAGAACATGCAGTTACAAAATAAGCATATTATTTTTCTTTAAAGAAAACCTACAGGAAATATCTAGGTTTTCACTCAAAAACAACACCAGCCTTTATCTTTTGCTTCTGCGCTATTCATATAGGAGTATTTTCTTACATAGTAAAGTCATGTGTTCTTTTATTTTTTTTTTTTTAAGTTAGAGTTTCACTCCGTCGCCCAGACTGGAGTGCAGTGGCCGAGTGGCCACTGCAGCCTTGAACTGCTGGGCTCCGGTGATCCTTCCGCCTCAGCCTTCCAAGTAGCTGGAACTACAGGCGCGCACTACCAAGCCCTGGCTAATTTTTTATTGTTTTAATTTTTATTTATTTATTTATTTGAGTTGGATTCTCACTCTGTCGCCCAGACTGGAGTGCAGTGGCCGCTCCCGGCCACCGCAGCCTCGACCTGCTGGGCTCCGGGGATCCTTCCACCTCAACCTTCCAAGTAGCCGGAATTACAGGCATGCGCTACCACGCCCGGCTGATTTTTTGATTTATTGTAGAGATGAAGTCCCGCTGCCCAGGCGGGTCTCGAACCCACGGGCTCAGGCAATCCACTCATCTCAGTCTCCCAAGGCGCAGGATTACAGGCTGAGCCACCGAGCCCATCTTAAAGTCATATTTTCAAATGATTCTTAGGTTTTCCATTTTAGATGTTCAAATCCTTGCAATAAAATGCCCATAAACACACCCCTTTCCTATTATGAAAGTTTTGCTATTCTTTTCCTCAAGCTACTCAGCTGTATTATCGCAGTACTTAAAGTAAAATCTATAATCATATAATGTTATTATATAATTGAAAACTTATGGAAATTTTTCTTAAAGATCATGAAAGAATGTCAAAACTGTCTCATTCATATAATTCTGCTCAATGGGGTTTAGAGTAACTTAGAGGGATCTGCAAAATACAAACTACACACTGCCTTCTTCTTCAATCCATCTCAACTCTTTAATTTGAAAGTCATTAACAAAAGAACACAGTTGCTTAAAAAACAGCTTAATGTCTTTTATTTTAGAGTGGAGAAGCTACAATAAAATTTAGCTTAATCATAAGACAACCATTTGAAGTTTTAAATATGCAATTCACCATTGAAATAAGCACAATGTACTGAAGTAGCTTATGTGCAGATATTTTAATTTCTAGTCTATAGTAATAACAGTTTTCTTTGATCAGTGTCCCCAAATTCCCCATGAACTATCAATGAAGAGCTTCATAATTTTCTTCTGGCTGAAAATGATCAAAGCATTTTTTATATTTATTAGCACTCTTTGATGCTGCTGCACAAACAGGTGGTGAGTTTATTTCATTGCTATTAAACTGTTTCTTGCTGTCTTGAGCTTAGAAAGAAGTGGTTTATTTTAACAAGGTGCTTACAGAGTGGCTTGTTCCTTTCCAATTTTTAATAATCTTTACAAGGTTTCCCATAGTGATTTGCAATACACTCTGGAACTGAAAATGAGAGCTCAAAGAAGATGAGGCCTGTGATTTTCTGGGCCTCCGACACACTCCAGGTATGGTCCCAGGAGTATCAATCCAAGGAAGTGAGATCTGAGCACACCCAGTTGATATTACTGGCCTTCTCTCTCCATTATTAAAGCTACATGTGCTAAGTTCGAGTTACATCATAACTAAAAGTTGAATTTGTTTGTTTGTTTGAGTCAGGGTCTTAGTCTGTCACCCAGGCTGGAGTACAGTGGCATGATCACAGTTCACGGCTGCCTTGACCTCCTGGACTCAGGTGAACCTCAGCCTCCCGAGTAGCTGGAACTACAGGTATGCAGCCTCCCGAGTAGATGGAACTACAGGTGTGCACCAACACTCCAGGCTAAATTTTTTATTTTTTGTAGAGACGAGGTCTTGTATGTTGCACAGACTGGTCTTGAACTCCTGGGCTTAGGCAATCCTTCTGCCTTTGTCTGAAATTACAGGTGTGAGCCACTGCATTCTAAAAGTTGAGTTTTTAACTGACAGAAAAATGTGCAATAGCCTATGTTTGCCAATTTTAATGAAAATAAAGAGACTCCCAGATATAGAGAAGTGGCTCTCATCTTTGAAGTGTAAAAATATCTCTTTAAAAAATCAGAACATTTCATGCAACTATACAGTGTAATAATGATGCTATTGATAATTAACATAATATTTAGCAATTTTTGAGTATTTGTTAAATGGCAGGCAGCATTTTTAGTACTTTCATGTAATATTTCATATAATTCTCATGAGATCCTATGAACTATGCTACAGTATTATCTACATTTTACAGATAAGAAAATAGAGGCCCAGAGAGGTTAAGGAACATATCTGATATCAAAGTTGCCAGAAACCCTGGGGCAGGGACTGAAATGTAGGTATGGCTAACTTCAAAGGAATGATCTATGAACCCCGAGGCTGCACTTGATAAAAACTGTACTTCTGGTATTTGTTGGGAAAATACATGAAGGCAACTCAACTATTACTGATTCAGTAGTGCTTTTAAATGAATTTGTATTATACCACACATAATTAAAACCAATAGTACACATGTGTGAGAACTGTTATTTGTTTCACATCTCACAATGCTCACTTTCTGTCAGTGACTCTGGCCTCCGCAAATCTTTCTTTCAGTGGATTCTGAGCTAACAGGTGAAAACCACTGGTATAAAATGGAAGGCACAGACTTGCAAATGAAGTCAGAGATTGTGGTTCTAAATCCTGTTCTAGGGATTCACCTCACATTTCTAAACTTTGGCTCTCCCTGCTTAAATAGGGGGTATTGATAAATACTCCACCAAAGGGCTACTGTGAGATACAAAATAATCCGAGCAAATTCTGAAAGGAGTAAAGCATCAGAGAGATCATAAGTTGTTATATGAGTGTTTCAGATTCAGCTTAATCAGTGGGTAAAGTATAAAGTCTTTCTAATTTTGCACTGTTCATTCTGAACCTATTTATATCTCATCTTTAAATAGCATTTCTGAGCCAGGCTCGGTGGCTCAGCCTGTAATCCCGCGCCTTTGGGAGGCTGAGGTGAGTGGATTGCCCGAGCCCGTGGGTTCGAGACCCGCCTGAGCAGGCGAGACCTCATCTCTACAATAAATCAAAAAATTAGCCGGGCGTGGTAGTGCGCGCTTGTAATTCTGGCTACTCGGAAAGCTGAGGAGGAAGGATCGCCGGAGCCCAGCAGGTCGAGGCTGCGGTGGCCGGGAGCGGCCACTGCACTCCAGTCTGGGCGACAGAGCGAGACTCCAACTCAAAAAAAAAAAAAAAATAGCATTTCCAAGTACTAGAACATCTTCAGATGGCAGGCACTTTACAATTATCATTGAAGAGAGAAAAAAAAAAGGCTAAAAAACCTAAATTCAAATACTCTTCTTAACACTAAAAATAAGAGCAAAAACAGAACTCAATATTATTCAGCAAAAACATAACTAAAATCTCAACCTAAATCATTTGAAATGTGCTCCACTAATCAGGAATAACTATTTATATTCCAAAGGAATTACCAGTGTTATGTCAAGATTATTAGGAAACATTTATTGGGTACTGGCTCTGACAGGTACTATATGTCTTAGCCTCAAATTAGTGTTGCATGACTTAAGGAAACTATGCAGAGGCATCTTACAGAACCAACTGCTCAAATAAATCAGCAGTGGAGGTAAATAACGTGCATTTATATTCCAAAAGCAGTTAGATTTTCCTGGAACAAATGAAATATAAAAGGGTAGTCCCAACTAGGTGTCTGTGATTTAAATGAGACAAATAGATTCTTAATAATATTTGCTTATTTCCTTAGAGGAGTATTGACAAGGAGAGTAACTTACTGTTGCTAAAGCATTTTAAAAGATCAAATGTACTGCATGACTACTAAGTGCTACAGAAACACTAAATGCTATGTGAGTAATCAAGTTGACCACTATTTACTCGATCTTATTAATTTAAAATTTATTTCCAAATAAAGAGATTATATGAATTACCTTGTTGAAGATGGTTCTTTTGAAATGAAATGTTACAAGTCAGTATATATGCACAAATTTTATTTTTAAATTTGCTCCTCATTATAATTAATAAAAATTACTATTATTGTAAGGTTATATTTATCTTTCAAACAGTGAAGAAATCATGCAAATGAAAAAATGTATTGGCTGGGGCTCGGTGGCTCAGCCTGTAATCCCAGCGCTTTGGGAGGCCAAGGTGAGTGAATTGCCTGAGCCCACAGGTTCGAGACCTGCCTGGGCAACTTGGTGAGACCTCATCTCTGCAATAAATCATCATTCATCTTGCTAGGTCATTTCAATTTGAAGATTTATGATACTGACAAATATTCTTAAAAATTCTTTGATAATTTCTGTTCCCCATTTACCTCTAATATCTTCTTTAGAACTCCTGTATTTGGATATTGGACCAGATGAAATGAACCTCAAATTTTCCTACCAGTTGTTTTCCATTGTCTTTTTGTCTTTATCCTTCTTTCTTAGCTATTACCTCAACTTTGCCTATTAACTCTATTTGCTAGTTTCAGCTCTATTTTCTATTCCTTCCTACAATGTTTGTTCCAGCTGAGTTCCTGTTTTTCTCTCACTCTCTTTTTTTCAGTTCTCTCTTTCAAGTCAGAATCTCCCTAAAGAGTCTTATGATTCTTGGCTGAGCATTTGCATTTAATAAGACACTAACAAGCTGCCTGGTGCTGCACTGGAGAGTGGCTATATATTTAGTTGACCTTCCTTTTGTGAGAGAGTCCAAAAATCAGTATACCCTTTCCACTCTGGGGCTTTTCAATTCTTCAGGGAAGAATCCTCCCATCTTCAGAAAGGGTTAACCCTTCTAAGCAAAGGTCACCTGCTTGTCATCTTTGTTCCCTTCTCTGCACACACCAGGCCCCAACAGTGTTTCATCTTTCTAAAACACAAAAGTTTATAAAGTATATGCACATGATTCCCCAAAATAATCAAAAGGAGAATGAAAAACATGTATCAAGATCCTCTTTTCATAAATGGAAAAAGCAAAGAACAATCAAGTTCTATGAATTCATGATAAAATCAAAAAAAGAGGAAGAAAAAGAAGGAATGGAGAGAGCAAAAGAGAACATATTTGGTAATTCAAAAGAAAATGTACACAGTTCTTCTTCTCTTTAGGTATATCCTCCTTCTGACACCTATAGAGAAAATCATTCTATATATTTTGCAAATACCAGCATGAAGAAGTTTGTCAAGAGGATCATGCAGTCTATTTGAAATAGACCCTGCCAGTGTTTTCCATTGGCAGCAATCAATAAAACTTTCACAAAGTTATTATTCTCCTTATGATAGAACTGGTGTTTCATAAGATACATTTTCAAATAGGGCATAATAGAAGAATTTGTAGATGTGGTATGTATTTAAAGAAAAAAACTTTATAACTCTCTCACCCATTTTGGCTTTAATTGAGTTTCTTTAGGATATTTCCACCTAAATAAGTTTTCCTAAAAAATTTTGCCCCTTATCATCTAAGGTACTCTCACTGGAATATCTTGGGAAGTAGTTTAGAGAGCAGAATGATATTAACCTAAATGTAGTTTTACTATCTTTAGCTCAGTCAGGCAGATACATTTTTATAGCTGAAAGAACTTTAAACATTCAATTTAATTTTTTTTTTGCAGAATTTTCTTCCCAAATAAACAAAGAGGCTGTATGGTTCATGTCTGTAATCCCAGCACTTTGGGAGACAGAGGAGGGAAGACATCTTGAGCCCAGGAGTTCGAGACCAGCCTGGGCAGCATAGCAAGACCTCACCTCTACAAAAAAATTTTTAAAATTAACTGGCTGTGGTGGCATGAACCTGTAGTTCCAGGCACTCTTTGGGATGCTGATGCAGGAAGATTGCTTGAGCCCTTCTCTGCACACACCAGGCCCCAACAGTGTGTGTAGGTGGCTGCGATGAGCCATGGTTGTGCTACTGCTCTTCAGCCTGGGCAACAGAGTGGCACCATGACTAAATAATTAATACATAAACAAATAAATAAAAGTGTTGAGTCCGCTGTACCAACTGAAACAAAGATTTTATAATGATCCCAGTAAGATCATGCCCATTTAAAAAAAGACAAGTTGTCTTCTTACTTGACACAAAAATCTTGAGAGAGAAAAGAAGCTCAGGATTTGGAGAAGGGTTTCTTCATGTGGGGCAAGGTGCTGCACCCTTAAAATCCTTAGGCCCTTTGAGTGAAGGTAAGTAAAATAAGTACCTTAGACACTTTGAGTGAAGGTAAGTAAAAGTGAGTGCTTAGGAGTTCAGTAAAATAGGACTTGAGAAAAAGAGAAAGGATCATCTACTTCTGAGTGACAGAATCAGAGTAGTAGCACCTACCTTGGCCTGGAAAGGTGTGACCTAATAAGGTATGACCCCCCATTCCCAGCCATAGCTAATTGAACAATTGACTTAAGTAGGTTCATTCAAATATCTCTTCTCTTCCTGGTAATTTGAAATTGGGGAAAGGAGAAGTTAGTTGAGTTGAAAATTCACGCAGAGTCAGGGACAAGTTGACATCAGGGGAAGCCAAAGCCAAGTTGTAAACAAGTTGAAATGACAGAAGACTAGAGAAGCCAGAACATTACTTTGCAGATCAAAAGAGAAGAAGGGAGCAGGCACAGAAAGAAAAGAGCTAGAGACCAGGCACATCATGAGAGAGAATGTAAGCCATCTTGTTTCTAGGCTCATATCCTATCTTTTTTTTTTTTTTTTTTTTTGAGTTGGAGTCTCACTCGGTCGCAGGATTACAGGCTGAGCCACCCAGCCCGGCTCATATCCTATCTTACGTCTCAGCTTCTGTCTCCTGAGTCTTAGCTATATGTTCTGACCTACCCGGGAATGTCCATGAAATGGTCTACTCTTTCACTTATATAAATACTTTTATTTGCGGGTTTTCTACTCCTTGAAACCTAACAGCCTTGCATGAGACAGTCAACTTCAAGGAGGAAAGTGTTTCTGAGCTAAACACCAGGTGTTCACCTTAATAAATGTTAAGCGAATGAACTGGAACAAGGAATTCAAAGAAATACAACACACAGTTCTTCAGGATCTCACAGTGGAGAAAAAGCATCCTAAAGAGAGGAAGCAGCCCACAGGTCAACCTTGAGGCAGGAAACAGCAAGTTGAGTTCTAAAAATTAAAAGTAGTTAAGTTCAACCAGAGCAAAAAGAACACGAAAGTGGGGAGAGAGAGGAAACAAGGTTGGAGAGAAAGGCAAGAGCCAATGTACAAAGGACCTTATGATCCATGCTTAGGGACTTAGGCTTTATCCTGTAGGTGACAAGATCAGCTGTGTGTTTCACAAGATCATTCTGGCAGTGACATGGAGGCAGAAGTGGTGGTTGAGAGCAAGATTAGAGGCAGGAGAACAGTGAGCATGTGAGCTTCTCAAAAGTAGCTTTGTGCTGTTGTTATTTTCACCATCAGGAACTATTTAAGGGAAGGGAGAAAAAGACTAAAAGCATTAATGCGGTCCTAAGAAGCAATTCAACAGAACTCTTCATGAAGCACAAGTCTGGCAGGTTGGTTAGTGGTATAGTACAGAATTCTACACTACAGGCCTGATGTTTTAAAGAGACAACTACAGCCTAGGGGATTGTTGACCCATGAGCAAGTGCACCACCAAATGTGAGCTAGTACATGATAAAATATAGATCACAAAGGAAGCTCACACATTGAAATACCACACAATTTCACACTTCATTTCCCCAGTTCTCATATTCATTTATTAATTTCCCATCAAAACACAAAGCCATATCAAGTTCAGGAAACATGGCACCTTTCATAAAGTCTGATAAAAGCATTAATAATTAAAGAATGACTTTGAAAATAGGGCATCTAAAACTCTTTGGCACAATATTTTTGTGCTATTCAGTAACATACACCAAAAAAAAAAAAAAAAAGTGCATATCCCTGATCAGAATGCGATGGAAGTTTTGATCTTAATTGATTTAGATAACAGGACAAATCAAATAAATGGATGGAAATGGATTTGATAACAGTCTAGGCTGTAGACAAAAGAAACCTCCTACTTTATTAGTAATTTTCCTCATACATCAATGAAGAAAGAGGATGTAACATTTACAACAGTTGTTATTCTAGCAACTGACCACACAGCATTACTTTAACATTAAGCTTTGACTCCTGAATTTTTCTCTTTCCACACTCAAAATGTCTGTCAACTGTCTTGACTTCAGTGGTACAAGTGTAAATAAATAAAACATATTCTTCTTTCCCTTATGGATAGATCCCATACTTAATTTACACCCTGACAATGCTTTCCTTCTCTCTCATTCCAGGAGAGTGCAGCATCCTAACCACATCTAAAATGTCATTTAAAAAGTCACCTTAGTAACAAACAGCTGCTCTGTGTGTGGCCTATGGACTGCAGCTTTAGTATTACCTGGGAGCTTATTAGAAATGCAGAGTCTTAGGTCTTAGCCAAAACTGACTGAATGAGGATCTGCATTTTATCAAGATTCCTAGGTGATCTTTGATTGAGAGGTACTGCCAGATTGTCAGATATTTTGGATAACACAAGCTGAAGAGAGCTTGACTACAACCTAAGATCTGATCTTAACTTTTTTGCTAGTCTGGAGAAATGGCTCCATTTACTTCAAGAGTAGTACATTCCAGGAAGGTGACATAGCTGTGAAACACAGACCCCCCCCCTCCAAAAAGTCCTAAGTTCAAATCTAAGCTCTGCTACTCAAAAGCTGTTTTTTCAGCAAGTTACTTAACCACATGGTAAAATTTTTAGTCCCTTTTCCTTTGTGTTTAAGGGACCATTCATTTTTTGTTTTGTTTTGTTTTGTTTTAGATCATTGTAGACTCACATGCAGTTAGAAAAATAATACAGAGAGATTCACATGCTCTTCACCCAGTTTTCCCATGGTAACATCTTGCATAATTTAGTACAAAAGCAAAACTAGGAAATCTGTTCTCTATCTCTACAAGCTTGACATTTCAAGACTGTTATATAAACAGAATCATGTAGTAAGTAATCCGAGCTTATATTTTTTCATTCAGCATCATTCCTGAGACCCATCCAAGTAGTTGCATGTATCGATAGTTCATTCCTTTTCACTGATGGCCCTTATTCAATGGCATAAGTATGCCACAGTGTTTTTTAACTGTTCACTTTTTGAAGGACACTTGGGTTGTTTCCAGTTTTGGGCTTATACAAATAAAGCAGCTAAGGACATGCATGTACAGGTTTTTGTGTGAACATACATAAATTTCCATTTCCCTGGGATAAATGTTCAAGACTGCAATTGCTCGTCATATGGCCATTTTGTGAGATATTGTCATACTCTTTTCTAAAATGGTTGTACCATTTTAGATTCCCACTAGCAATGTACGAGTCATCTACTTCTCTTCATCTTTACCAGCATTTGATGCTATCACTATTTTTTAAAAAATTTTAGCCAGTGCAATAGATGTATAGTGATATCTGATTGTATTTGTTATTTTCCCCCAATTATTAATTAATTAATTAATTAATTAATTAATTTATAGACAGTGTCTCACTCTGTCACTCACACTGGAGTACAGTGGCATGATCATAACTCACTGTAATCCCAAGCTCTTGGGCTCAAGTAACCTTCCCGTCTGAGCCTCCCATTTACATTTCCCTAATGGTTAATGATGTTAGCATCTTCTTTTGTGTTTATTTGCCATCCATATATCATTTTTAGTGAAATGTCTATTATATCTTTTGTCCATTTTCTAATTGGATTGATTGGTTTCTTTGCTGAATTCTGAAAGCTTGTTATACATTCTAGATACAAGTCCTTTGTTGGATACATGGTTTACAAATATTTTCTCCCATTCTGTAGCTGTTTTTACATCTTCTTCCCTTAGAATAGTTTCCGAAGCTGAACTAGGTCCTGGAAAACTCTCAAATGCTAACATCATTGTGCCTATCAAATGGAAAAGTTATATCTCAAGGTATGGCTCATAAAAGTCATTAAATATAGCCTGTGCATTAATTGTTTGCTTTTTTGTTTTGATTCAATAAACAATGCATTACCTCATTACACTGTTGTTTCAGACTTAAAACATCATAGCATCTTGAAAGCAAACTTTCAAAGACCAACTCACACAATACTTCATTCCTTAAATAAAAGTAATTTAACAATTTTGTATGGATTCTTCAATCTCTTTTCTATGTATTTACATATATGTTGGATATACATAACATAAATTTAGGTTGTGTTTTGGGGAAATCAAATTATTAATATTTTTCCCTATGTGTTTTCCTACCATTTGCAAGTCCTTTTCCCAACCTTGAAATTAGTTGAATCATGGTTCTGATTTATTTTTGTGAATTACTTTTGGATTCATCTGAAATACATTTTTGTGTATGACATGCAATAGAAATAAATTTATAATTTTTGCAAATAGTTATCCAATTTTGTGAATGGCCATATTAAATCTTATCTAGAAAGTCTTGGCACATGCTATGTATCTATAAATTTAGGCATATTTTTCAGATGTATATGCTGTTTCATTGATCTTACTATCCATTTTGTTGTCAAGTTTTAACTTTATAATTGAGTACTTTTTGACTTTTGCCAATTCAAGTTTTCATCTTCTCTGTTAATATTTTGTTGGTTACTATTTATCTCTAGCTTATCTTTCAGAACAAATTAATGAATCTATACTTTCAAGTCCAAAAAAATGTCCTAGTGATATTTTGACCAATACTTATGATACTTATGACCAAACTTATAAGTACTTTTAAAGGATGCTCCATATTTTTGCAACTCTTTATTTATATTCTTCAGTAAAGTCATGAAATACAGATTGATAAATGGTTGAGAATGTTCCCAAAACTTGCTTGAAGCATTAAAATTCATGCTTCTCTTTTTAACTTCTAAATATCTTTCAGTCTTTGTGAGCACACAACAAAACTGCCAAGATCTATCTTCAAAGGACAGAAAAATCACAGACTGCACATTCTGATAACTATCAAGTTTGGGTCTGTTTTTGCAAATAATGAGGAAATAATTATTCTTATGCTACAAAGTAGAGAAACAACTTTGTGTGTGTGTGTGTGTGTGTGTGTGTTTATTTGTAGGTGTTTGAGAATAAACAGGTAGAGATGGAAGAATAAGCAAGGCTTAATTCTGGGTCCTGGAATATACCAAGAAACAACGTGCTATTACTCCAAATGGAGAGGACAACTGTCATAATAAATGCTAATCAAAAATATTTAATCTGGAAAAAGAGACAGTATTAACCCAGCAATTATGTTAAGCACAACTTGTTAGCATGAGTTGCCTGGAAGAATTAGGCAATTTCACTCTAAATAACTGAATTTTAATGAAGCTTATTATGTATGTTATTGCTTTGCTATGTTTGGTTGTTTACTGTTCATAATGACAAAATTGTCTTAAAACAAAAACTCCAGCTCAATGATACACTATTCCTATACTGAAAGAGACAAGGTAAAATAATGTAAAGAGTATGTTTCTTCTATCCTTCCAACAATCAAATCAGCTTAATTATTAAATGGAACTATCACTTGATAATAGAGAAAGTTGCCTTGCAATATCCCTTTCCCTCTCCCACCTTCATCGCAAGAATCCTAATTTTTGGCTGGTCGTTTGCTGCTCAGTTAAAAGACGACATGCCCCAGCTTCAGCGGCAGATAGGTAAAGCCATGTGCAAAGTTTGTGTGACCTTCTTTGTCCTTCCTCTATCCTGCCTGCTAAAGGAACAAGTGATGACTGGAGGCTTAACAGCTGTATTAGACCACTAGGATGGGGCTTTCATAAAGATAAAAGAGTGATGAGCTGCAAGGAGACTGGGTCCCTGATGAATACATGGAAAATATATCACCTTATCTCCTAATGTATTTCATTTGTGATGGAAATTAACTTTTATCTTACTGAAGATATTTTCATTAGCTTTTTTTAGAACTTTAATTTCATTTTTTTAGAGATGGGGTCACCCAGGCTGGAGTGCAGTGGCATGATCATAGCTCACTGCAGCCTCGAACTCCTGGGCTCAAGGAATACTTCTATCTCAGCATACTAAGTAGTGAGGACTATAGGTGTACACCACCAAGTCCAGCTAATTTTTTTTTTTGGTAAAGACAGAGTCTTGCTATGCTGTCCAGGCTGGTTTTGAACTCCTGGCCTCAAGCAATCCTCCTGTCTCAGCCTCCCGAAGTGCTGGGATTGGCAGGCGGGAGCCACCACACCCAGAATTAGTTTTGTTCTATGCAGCTGAACCCAATTCCAAATTATATAATCTCTATAAAAGTAAGACCAAATTTTGTGGAATTGAATGTATTATAAACACTTTTGGACAAAATTTCCTCTTTAAATTATAATTACTATAAAAATGCATTATGCCTAAGTCAATAAATTGCAATTGAAGAATGTTTAAGTCAAAAAGTTTCCAAGACAAAATAGGCAATCACTGTTTTCTCTAGACTTCATTTTTTTGATGTTTTTTCCATCTATCAACATATTTGAATAGAAACAAACATTATATTTCTAAAATCATAAGCAACAAATATATAGATGCATAAAAATAATCTACTTTTCTTCCCTTTTAAGTACCATCATTGAAAAATAGTTTGAATCATGGCTGTTTCAAAGAAAAGACAGTATTTTTAATGTACATTAATTATATATATAAAATTATCTGTAATATAGAAATATATTAATTTTAATTTAGATATGTATATCATATTTGAGTTTTTATTTTTTTATTTCATTGCTACAACCTCTTAATTGGTTAAATTCTTATTTTATTGCTGCACCTCTAGTTGATTAACAGAAACAGTGGGAGAAGATATGTCTCATTTCTAATTGCAAACAGAATATGTGTGATGTTTCAGTGAGTATAATGTTTGCTGTGGGTCTTGTAGATAACCTGTATCTGGCTAAGAAAGTTCCTTTCAGCCACTGCTTTGTTAAACTCTGGTATGTCTGCATGGCTCTTTGAGCTATGTTTCCTAGCTTTGGCACCCTACCCTGCCTTGGGGAGGTGAATCTCCTCTCTCACTCTTTCTCTCTTTAATTTACTTTCTAAATAAACTATATTTTCCAAACTTAAAAAAATAAAGTCCTTTTCTATTCGTTAAGATTTTTTAAAGACAAAACACTAATTTTATTAAATACTTCTCGTGAAATCATTAAGAAAATAATGACCTTTTTCTTTTAATCTATTCATGTGGGAAATTACCTTAAAAGATTTTCTGATATTAAGTCATTCTTTGGCACATTGAATAAAACATCTCTGGTTATGATACATTTTTTAAACATAGCTGGAAGTAGTTTTCACTCAATCCTCTATAACATTTCATCTGAAACTACTGCAATTTAAAGACAGAAGGAAGGATGCTCTTCACACCTTATTCACCAAAAGCAACTGGAACAATTGTCTTATAACACTTTTAGTTTCAGCCACTAAATGCATTTCAAAAGGACCAGGAATAGAAGTATTTCTTAGAGATGGTCTCTAGAGTGTTTAACTCTTTCCAGTAATAAATTCTGAAACTTAGGGGTAAAAATGATTCCACATGCAATTATTTAATATATACTTTGAATACAACTGAAACTGGCTTTGAAAGAAAGTAGATGCAATTTTACATGGAGAGGGCTTCTGGGATTAGTAGTGCTCTATTTCTTGACCTGGGTGGTAGTTCCATAGGAGTTTATAGCTATTCTTTAAGCTGTTTAGCTCCATACATGCATTGCTATGTATGATATACTCATATCTCACAAAAAAGTCATAAAAATTTCTTTAAAGATTTTTAGGAACTCAGATACTTAGGTATACTTCTTCCGAGATTTAGGAATTGGAAGTGATATTTCAAGAATTATTTCCAGATCTCTGATTCCATATTTATTACACAGTAGTTAATCCATCACTGTCAACTCTCCATGGTAAAGGATATGTAAAGGTGAAAAATCAGAAACTCTTTCATCTTAATCAAGATTTTTAATCAAGAATTAAAGACATCCATGATATAGATGTGTCACTAATGGATTAGACTGTAAAGCAGAAGCTGTAATTCTGCCCTTTCCTTACTAGTTCCTTCTTATTTTTGTTTACTGATCATGAACAGAAACTCATTATAAAACAACTATTCCCACTGAATTCACAGTAAATTAAAACCAAAATAAAAACAGGTTTGTACCTTGAAAGTACAGTTATAATGATATCATATTTTTATTTTAAATAACACTATTTATCATTCAACTAAATTTTAAATAAGTTTTTCTGTCACACATAAAGAAAACAAAAGAAATTATTAAATAATCTGCAAATATTTTATTCCCTTCTTTCCAGCATATTCAACTGAACTTATCTTGTACTATCTAGTAATTGATGTTTTAGAAGAAACAATATAAAAATGGACTTTAAATGTGACTATTTTTACAAAAAATAAACCTAAGCATCCGTGTTTTTTATATTTTTTTCCATTTTCCTCGAGTAATCCATGTCCAGAGAACATAATGCCCATTCTTTGAGAATGGTATTATTGGCCTGGCTCGGTGGCCTAGCCTGTAGTCCCAGCACTTTGGGAGGACGAGGTGAATGGATTGCTTGAGCCTACAGGTTCAAGACCAGACACAGCAACATGGTGAGACCTTGTCTCTAAAATAAATAAAAAAACAAAATTAGCCGGGCATGGTAGGGCATGCCTGTAGTTCCGGTTACTTGGAAGACTGAGGTGGAAGGATTTCCAAAGCCCAGCAGGTTGATGCTGGGTTGGCCATGAGCGTGCCACTGCACTTCAGCCTGGGCGACAGAGTGAGACTCCAACTCAGAAAAAAAAAGAATGGTATTATTAAAAATGATGAAATCATATGTAGACTTAAAAAGACTCTACATTAGTAGAAAAATGCCATAATATTTGGAGGCAATGACCACTATTCTACAAACTGATAATACATATTTGCTTTTTAAAAAAATTTATTTATTTACTATAAAGATGCAGGGTACAATTCAGGGTTAGGTATACAAACATTGATCATGCAGTTACCCTTGTTGATGAGGCATGCCCCTCCCTCCCCTAGCAGTCTTCCCCAACTGCCAGTCCCACCCCCCATTCCCCTGACAGTTTTCCACTACTGCCAATTACTTTCTTATAGCATTAGAATGCTCAGTGATTTATCACAAAAACGAAGAAATGAGTTCCATAGGTTCTCAGTCATAAGGTGACCATATTTGCTTTTTTAAAATTAATAAATGAGGCCAGGCGTGGTGGCTCACACTTGTAATCCCAGCACTTTGGGAGGCCGAGGTGGGAGGATTGCTTGTGGCCAGAATTTCAAGAACAGCTTAGGCAATATAAGGAGAACTTAGCTCTACAAAAAAATGTTTAAAAATAAAAATTAAGCCGGGCTCAGTGGCTTAGCCTGTAATACCGCTCCTTTGGGAGGCTGAGGTGAGTGGATTGCCTGAGCCCGCGGGTTCGAGACCCGCCTGGGCAGCGAGACCTCATCTCTACAATAAAAAAAAAAAAAAAAATCAGCCGGGCGTGGTAGCGCACGCCTGTAATTCCGGCTACTCGGAAGGCTGAGGCGGAAGGATTGCCAGAGCCCAGCAGGCAAGGCTGCGGTGGCCGGGAGCGGCCACTGCACTCCAGTCTGGGCGACCGAGTGAGACTCCAACTCAAAAAAACAAAAAATTTTAAAAATTAAAACAATTAAAATTAAAATTAAAAAGATGGCAAACAGTGCTAGAACTATAAGAATGAATGCACTATGATCAATTCCTTTCCATCTCAGAGGGAGGCAAATTAAAGTGTGTACAATCAAATCTTCAAAATGTAATTTTATTTTAAAATATTACTATAAAATGATGTTTAAAAAGTTTTCCAGAAAAATCATAAATATTTATACTGATTTCTGTACATGAATGGTACCATCATCCATGTGTAATATTTTTAAGGCCATAGTATTTTCTCAGTGTCACATTATAATTTAAAGTAAGACACATGATTTATTGCATTATAATGAATCATACAGATCTTCAAATGCCTTGTCTAATTTTACTTTGTAGTCTAAAAGTGCATATATAATTATGTTGTTTTTCTACATGTCTCCAATGTTTCTCCTGATTAATTCTAAGTATGATTCAGCATCCTGCTCTCTTGGGTTGAGAAAAATACAGTGAAAGAGGGGAAACTAGTCATTAATGTACCTTTTGCTTAATTGACAAGAGTGCATTAAGTTTTTTAATTAACCCCTTACATACATTTTATGTGTTCATTTTGTCACTTAGGCATCAGTAATGAGAGGAATATATTAGTGGGTTGAAATTATCATACGAGCAAGCACTGTAAGATTAAACAACTTACTGATTAGGTTGAAAAATACAACACAGTTATTGAAACGAGTTGTCTTCAGACATTGTTATCTTCTGAAAACGAAGATGAATAAAAATTATGCTTACCTGGCTTTTATTGGGAGCAGATGGGATGTGGCATTTTGGAAAGGTAAGGAAGGCACATATTGAAGGCAATGGGAGAAGGTCTATAATTGAAGTGAACACAACATGATGTGTAGAACTAAGACAATGGAGCAAGATTGGTGTAAGGATCAGGAAAGCCTTCTAAAATACATTACAACTAGTAGGTTCTTAATAGGAAGTAAGAAAGTGAAGGCATATTAGGGAATGACAGTCTCAGTATCCCTGAGGATATCCCTGAGGAAGGCTGCAGAGATACTACAGCAGGCCATTGGCTTAGATGGAAAGCTGTGAATGCAGCTAAGCTATTGTGAATCTGTGGGCTACAGGAATAAAAGGCAGGAGAAAAAACAAATAGTTCACCCTTTCTTAACATTCAGATTTCAGCGTCTCTGTGAGTTTAGTGGCCTTCCCTTATTCCATTCATACACACAATATTACACCTCTCTCTTACTAGTTTCTTTCTTGGTCTGTGCATGATGAATGTTTTCATTTGTTTAACCAGTTTCTTGTCCACCTTCCTCACAATATGGCAAGTTTTAAGATAGCAGGGAGTTGTATCTGTAGCCCCCAGAATAACGCCCGGGATAGGTAGGCACTAGATAATATAGTTGAATAGATGACTTAAATCAACAAGATGGTTTAGATCAACAAGATGAAAAGTAGAGAGGGAATAAGTAGGAAGTAAAGAGTAGTCTACATTTAAAAAAAAAAAGGACAAGATTAGAAACAAATAAACCCCTCAGATGTCAGAGTGTCTCAGATGTTACCCATGGCACCAATCCCTCATCTGCCCTAGAACCCTTCTTTACCAAAAAATTCAAAGGAGCATTTTGAAAAGCCTATGCCTATCACATATGCTACGTATCGTAAGAGTCTGTCAGACTGAAAACCAGAAGACCAACTGCATTTTACACATACTGCTCTTTCAACTGAAAAGTGAGAAAAAAGATACATCTTTAATGGGAAACATTATACTTGAAACTTATTCAAATAAGTAGGTTTTTCAACATAAAATATTAATCTTTTCAACAATCATATTTGTAAGAAAGAAATGGATTACTATTGTGTGAATCATAAGTTCAAATTCCTATTGTGAGCACTTAAATTTTTTCACAAACATCACTATATTAATCTGCCTTTTTTTTGCCATTTACCGCTGTTATGTTCAAAAATCAATCTCCTAGACAAATGGCAATCCAAGAACGTAATTCAAGTAATATATTATTCCCTTTGACTAGAAAGGTATATTTGCCCATTCTGGTTTTTTTAATTCAAATTTTCAACAGCTATTACTTGATATATTTCTGAATAAAAAATACATATCTTGCTTTTTCAACTACTATAACATATAGCAACTTCTAGTATTGCGCTCCTCCTTTCTCTGAAACATGCCAAATATAATAAATTTAAATTAAATCATACAGAAATTATTTATGCTATTTTCTTTGACATAACTTGAATATTTTAATTGCATTCAATATATCTTGTAGGTTAAAAGTAAAATGTCATGAGCTTCATTATTTAAATTTCATATGTAAAATCTTCTTTGCCTAAAACATACAAGGCAACACGGTATCCAGTATTACTTCTCAGCAAAAATTAAATGTCTTTTGGAATTATAATTCCCTCCTCATGTAGGGGATTCTTTCAATTTTAGCACACTTTTTTCTATTTCATCTTTAGACACAAAAATAAAAGGTGAACTTAAAAGAAAACCTTCATGTTTTTAAAGAATCTTCTCTGGACAATATACACTGATTCACTTCCAATAATAATTACATTTTTTTCAGCTTGACAACTCAGTCACCACCAATGACAGACACTCTTTAATGAGTCATCAGCTAAGTAAATTTATTTAAGTGTACCCAAATTGCCTCCTCCACCAATAGACGGTTATTGGTTATTGCTTAGTTTCTATATATTCACTGAAGACAATACACAAACTTCTGCAAAGGGAAAGGATCGCTGTGTAACTCTAGGCACATCTTATAAACCTTGGAGTATCATCAATGCACCATAGCCAATTGTAAGGGCCAAGTGTGGCTATATATATAAGAATGCCTTCAGAACTACAAAATGCTTTATACATGCAAGATTCATATTAAAATATCATTGCCAGTAACAACTTAAAAAAAAAGTGAAACCTGTAATTGAATGTTCTTTCCCTTACAAGTAAGATTTACAACATAAGGGGGATAAATTCAGAGACTGAAAATCAACAGAAATGGCCTCTTTGTACTTGGTCTTTGCATACAATAGACGCAGCATCAAATGCACAGTAAGTAGACAGACACCATCTTCACATGCCCAGGTTTATTGTAATTGCCTCCTAACTTTTGCCCTTGTCGCCTTATACAGTAATCTGTTCTCAGCACACAGTAATCAAGAGGCTTATGGAACCTGCCTTCTCATCCCAACTCCATCCCAGGGAACTCTCCTACCTCCACCCTTTTCCTTCCTCATGGGCCTCCAGGCACAATGGCCTCCTTGCTCTTCTTTCCACTGGCAGCCTCCCATTTCAGGGTCTTTGCACTTGGTATTTCCTCTGCCAAGAATATTGTCATCCCATGTATCTATGTATACATGTGGTTTCCTATCTCGCTGCCCTTCAGGTCTTTGCTCAACTGTCACCTTCTCAGTGAGTCTTCATAGACCCTGTTATTTAAAAGTGCAACACTTCTTCAAAGTCCCAGAAGTCCCCTTCTTGTGTTCCAGAGTATCCAGTTCCATTACAATATGACTTATTTTACCTTTTACTTTGTTTCATTCCTGACTGAATACTCTGGGATCAATTTTATGTTCTGTTGACTGTAACCCCTACTACCTAACACAGTGGCTGGAACATAGAAGGCCATCATAAATATTGGTCAAATTAATAGATACACAACTTTGGCATCATATACATAGGCAAGCTACCTGTAAACTAAAATTTATAAACTCTTTTGAGTTTTGAGGTTCAAGTTAAATTTTCTAAAAAGGGTCCACGTGCAGGGCACGGTGACTCAAACCTGTAATCCCACCACTTTGGGAGGCCAAGGCAAGAGGGATTGCCTGGGCAACAAGGTGATACCTTGTCTCTACAAAAAGATCAAATAATTAGCCAGGCATGGTAGCACGCACCTGTAGTTCCAGCAACATGGAAGGCTGAGGCAGAAGGATCACCAGAGCCCAGCAGGTCGAGGCTGCAGTGGCTGTGAACGTGCCACACTGTACTCCAGCCTGGGTGATGCAGTGAGACTCAAACTCAAAAATAAAAAGTAAAAATAAAAAGCACAAAGTATACACAAATAATAAGCAACAAAAGAGAGTTTTTTCCTTTTTTAAAAAAATCATCACAAAACAAAATAAACTAAATCATGCCTACTGTATCAATAATTGGCCGTAAACACAGGCAGTTTCCAACATAGTCATAAGATCTTTTATTTGACCAAATATCAATGCAAGATTAAAGAACACATTTCAAATCCATCTTTGATTCAAATTTTAAAAACAAAAATTAAATCAATTATATATGCCTTTGTTTCTCCTCTATATGAAATCAAGATTACCACTAAAACAGGTAAAAAGTTCCTATACCTCTGCCTTTTGCTCCCACAAACACATAAAAATAAATTTTGTGTTTTGGCCACTATACCACAACAGCTTATTGGACAATCACAAATAGTTCAATGTAAGATGTGTTCTCAGAAAATGTGAGACCCTGGGGACAGGGGTGAGGAATCTAACATCTTCCACTTCAGTACTTCTAGGATGCACTCAGCAGAATGTGAAGAAATCAAGTTTTTGTACAAATGGACCAAATACTTTTTTAAAGTGTTATTTTATTCTAGGAAATTAAAAATTTACAAACAAAATCTACCCTAATTATGATTTTTACAGCAGCTGCTTAAGGGTTATGCTTATTGAGTCCGGGTGTCAAGCACACTTTTGTGCTATTTTATCTCAAGGGCCACATCAAAACAGAAGAGTTGTCAGGCATATGGAGTTTGATCCCCACAATGCATTCTTTCCCTTCCATATTACTCTGTGGCCCCGATGACCTTTATGTCATAAGTTTTATACTTTAACCATTTTCTGTATATCTGTATTGTTCCCACAAGAGAGCTCCTTGAGGACAGAAAGCTTCAATTAATAAATACTCAATTTAATAAGGATGAATACTTGCTTATAGGACCTTCAAAGAAAAACAAGCAAAAATATTTGTAAATAATACAAAGTAGAGCTGCAGACACTGGTACGGTATTACCGGTCATGGCCTCAAAATTTCCCCATCTGACAGAAGATAAACAGGAAGAACTACTAGCAAAGATGTGATGTTCACAAAATTTGCCCTGAGAGTCCTCAGCTTCTCATTTATTCACTTTCTCTCTCTCTTCTGTTGTCTAATGCACTGCTATTTTTGCTGTTATATCAATTGGCATTTTCACACCTTGACTAAATGCCAGGAAAATTGCTCAATTTTTAAATACATTTTTCTTCTAATCTTTCTAATAATATGGTTGATGAAGCATTATATTATCTCCAGTTTCCAGACTAAAAAACATTGATCTAAGTGAAGTCAGACAGTACTGGTTTTAAATTGTTCAAAGTGAAAGAAAGTCTCAAAGAAAAGATTTAAAATCAGGATTCTCTGGCTCACAACCCTGTGCTCCTAGTTACTTAGCTGTTCTGGTCTCCCATTTTTGTCTGGTGTTGGTTATGTGCACAGGTCCTGTGGATTATTACATTTTCATGTGGATGAGTTTCCTGGGACTTATTCTTCCAACCAATTATTGCAGGGAAGTTATATATGCAATTACAGAATTAAGGGCAATACAGCAGTCCCCCTTTTCTGAGGCTTCACTTTCTGCAGTTGCAGTTACCCACAGCACAGCACAATACAATACTTGAGAAAGAGAGAGAGGAAGAGAAAGAGAAAGAGAGAAACCATGTTCGCATAACCTTTGTTAATCTCTTACTGTGCTTATTTTATAAATAAACTTTGCGATAGGTAAGTATGTTTAGGAAAAACAGTATATACTATCTGCAGTTTGAGGCATTCACTGGGAGTCTTAGAAAATATCTCTCGTGAATAATGGAGGACGACTGTATACAAAAATCAAAGAAAATGGGATTACCATTTGGGAGGAAGGGAGCATGCTAGCCTCCTGAAACTACACTAAACCGGGTTGGCCTTGTTCTAGAAGTGGGTATGGGAAATGTCAAGAATGCCTTAAGAGAACACTAGCTCCAATAATATAGCAATCTTCATGTTCAAAGAAGAATTACTGTGCATCCCCAAATAATGAACACTACCAGACACAAAGTAGGACTCAAATACCAAGATACTCTGAAAAGTTTGGAAAATTGTAATCAACATTAAATATGGACATCTCTGAATTTTTCAAATTCAAAAGAACCACAGCAGAGTAGAAGTGAAGGGAATGACTTTGAAACCATCCTTAACATCTGGGTTTTAATGGAAGATACTTTGGTACCAATGGCTACTAAGGCAGTAAGGTGAAAATACAGAGAGTTGCGTAGGAAAGATGAATGACTGGCATAGTATATGTATGAGAAGGAGAGAGGGAGGGGGAAAGAAGAGACAGGGAGAGAGAGAAGGAGAGGGGGAGAGAGAGGGAGAGGAGACAGGACACTTGTTCCTATAAGGAATGATAATACTATAAAAGAATGCCATGAAATTTACTAAGCATCTTAACATACTTTAAAAATTATGCCACATTAGCATAGCAGTAGATTTGTTTCTAATCAAAGTGAATGCTGTATAGAGAAAGAGTTATCATCATTGTTGAATATGTATCATGTGCCAACAATATTAGTCAGGGAAATGCACAAACTACATCAACTGGGTTTTAAAAGCTGTATGAAATATAACTATATTATTCCTAACAACATAATACAAACAATTATTCTTAGCTATCAACAATCATGTTTCTATTCCACACACTTAGATATATGCATGTTTTGGCAATTACCTATAAATAGTTCAAGTTAACTCCTCAAAGTTTTAATCCGTGTTGAAATGTGTCCTTATAAAAGCTGATGCCATATTTTGTAAAAAAGAGCACAATAATAAAGGATCATACTTAAAAGATATGCATATGAAGCTACATTTTCACACCTTTCCTAGGTTTTCAAAATTGAATAAGTATGATATTTTTAACAAGATAATGTTCACTTTTTGAATATAATAAAAAAGTCAAAAGTCTTAATTTTTCATGCCTACATAATGAATTACAAGGTTATAAAAATGTATTCAATGTAAAGGTTTCCAAGAGCATTATAATAAAATGACTCGGAGAAATGAAAATGAGATTAGAAATCAAAAGAACTAGGTTCTAGTTCAGGTTCCTTCACAATCTACTAGTGACCTTGACCTAAATTAAGAATGTCAAGTCTATGGCCTCTGAGTGGCCAAAATCCCAACTAAACAGAGCTGACACAGAAGTTAAAACTTATTATTCATCCTTGGGTTACTAACTTTACTATGAACTTCAGAGTGTAAATTACAAATTGAGAAAGTTGGCTTCTGAGTCTCCTTGCAACTCTAAGACTCTCAAATAATAAACAAACAAACCACACACACAACACACACACACAACACACACACACATACACACACACACACACACACACACCCCCAGGCTCAGAGATCTAAAGTTCCTATAACATTTGTGAGACTCCTTTAGGTCCTTCATTTTTTGGAAAGGAAAAATGCTTAATTTGCCATGTATAGTATTCTTAACTAATGAAAGACAAACATTATTCAGCAATATAGATGACATACCAGGGAAAATAGGCATGGGTCACATTCATGGTAACTTGGGCATTTGATGGCATGGAATCACAGGTTACGGTGTGAATTGGTTAAGATGACTTAAATGCTCCTGATGAAAGTGAGTCTGATTTCTATCATATCTCCTAAAAGACTTCTACCACTGTTTCTTAATAATCAAATCTTTCTTTCTTTTTTTTTTTTTTTTTGAGTTGGAGTCTCACTCTGTCGCCCAGACTGGAGTGCAATGGTCGCTCCCGGCCACCACAGCCTCGACCTGCTGGGCTCCGACGATCCTTCCGCCTCAGTCTTCCAAGTAGCTGGAACTACAGGCGTGCGCTACCACGACCGACTGATTTTTGATTTATTGTAGAGATGAGGTCTTGCCAAGTTGCCCAGGCGGGTCTAGAACCCGCAGGCTCAGGCAATCCAGTCACCTCGGCCTCCCAAAGTGCTGGGATTACAGGCTGAGCCACGGAGCCCAGCCAATCAAAACTTTCCAGAAATTACTTCTTACCACAGGAATTTCAAGAATTGAAGGTGTGGTAGAAGGAGAGTCGTGGAGAATGAACAAGCAGTTATGAGTTCTGTATGTAAAAACCCTGGGAAAAGCTCAACAAACAATGATGAAGTACTCAACAATACATTCCAGTGGTGAGGTGTCATGCCTTGTATAAAGCACCCAGATTCAGTACAGTGAAAAAATAAGCCACAACTGACCCAGCAGACACTGTAGTTCTACAGAAAAATCTAGCCAGCTTGTAGAAATCATTCCACTCTAACGATTTCAATCTTCTGGTAGTGAAAAACAAAGAAAAGAAACATAAAAAGAGTATACTACTCTTACATGAGAATATGGGGATGCAAATAGAGATATAAATATTTCCAGGTAATTTCAAAATTCTTAACAACTGGCATTACATTGATACTGATCAATCAGAATGCATGCCAGCATTCAAGCAGTATAGTCACAGTGTAAAACAGGTCTTATTATTGTGTTTAGGGTATATGGCAGCTGGATGTAAACACAAAAAGCTTCTATTTGCTCAATTTTGGCTCTTTTATTTAAAGATTACATATCAAAGATCCCAAAGAGAAAGTCATTTATGTCAATATATTTTCAAAATTTAGCAACTTGAATTGTTAATTATAACCATTAACAGCTGGAATATTCAGAAAACATCATGTAAATATGACTTTCAGCCAAAATTCAGAGTCCCAAACCTCTATCACAATGGTTGCCCAGGGTCTCACTCTGTTGCCCAGGTTGGAGTGCATAGCATGACCATGGCTTACCGCAGCATCCACCTCGTGGATTCAGGTGATCCTTCTACCTAAATCTGTAGTTGGGACCACAGGTATGCACCACCATGCCTGGCTACTTTTTTAATTTTTATTTTTCTGTAGAGATGAAGTCTCACTATATTGCCCAGGCTGATCTCGAACTCCTAGGCTCAGGCACACCTCCAGCCTTGGCCTCCCAAAGTGCTGGGATTATAGGCATGAGCCACTGTACCCAGCCTAGGTTGCATTTTTATGTTACTAATCAGTTACTTTTATTGAGTGCTTAGCACGTGTCAAACTCTTTAAATTGTTATATTACATATCTTTGAGTCTTTAAAATAACCCTATGACTGTAGTCCCAAGTTCCCAGGAGGCTAGGGTGGGAGGATCCCTTGAGCAGAGGAGTCTGAGACAGTCTGGGCAACATATCAAGATCCCATCTCAAAAACAAACAAAAAAACCTATAAAATAGATCTTATTTGCAAATTCAGTTGATGAAGTCATACATATTTTCAGCCTAGATTGAAAACTATATCATACTACCTGGAAGATTACATGGCTTTATTTGTTTTGCAAAATAAAAAGCAAACAAGGAAACAACTGTCATCAAGACCACAGATACAGTCAGTTCCAAACTCAAATCTCCTATATTTGCATTTCCATTTCTAACTACTATGAACCAGGAAAATCAACTTTACTGAGCAACTCTATATGCCAGACATTGCTAAATGCAACAGTATCTCATGTAACCCTCACTACTGCCCCAATGTATATCACTAGCCCCATTTTACAGATTAGAAAACTGAGAGCAGCTAAGTAATCCACATTAGGGCCAATCAGAGCACAGGCAGCAGATAAGGGATTTAAAGCTGAAGCTAGTGTTCCCTAAAACATACTTCATGGTCTCTACAGCACAGACAACCAATATTCATAGGTGTAACCAAAGGCTACCATGATGAGGTAAATTTACAGTCAATATATTATGTCCAGCAGAAAAATATCCCAAAGTGAATCTCAGCACTTTGGGAGGCTGAGGTAGGAGTATCACTTGAGGCTAGGAGTTCAAGACGCACCTGGGCAACATAGCATATCCCATCTCTACAAAAAATAAAGAAATTAGCAGGTCTGGTGGTGTGCACCTGTAGCCCCAACTTTTTGGAAGGTTGAGGCTGGAAAACTGCATGAGTCCAGGTGTTTGAAGTTTCAGTGGGCTATGACTGTGCCACTATACTCCAGTCTGGGCAATAGATATATATAATATTCAAGAAGAATGGGCTTATGACTAGAACATTTAAGAAATAGCTGGGGGACGTCAGCTGCGCGGGACCAGGGACACGCAGGGCCCAGTGTGACCATGACAAAATTAGCGCAGTGGCTCTGGGGACTGGCCATCCTGGGCTCCACCTGGGCAGCCCTGACCATGGGAGCCCTGGGCCTGGAGCTGCCCTCGGCCTGCCAGGAGGTTCTGTGGCCCCTGCCCGCCTGCTTGCTGGTGTCCGCCAGCTACTATGCCCTGGTCACTGTGGGCTATCATGTGGCCACTTTTCACGAGTGCGAGGACGCTGTGTGCAAGCTGCAGGACCAGATCCTGGAAGCTGGAGCTGACTTAGCCCGTAGGGGGCTGAGCTTCTGACACGCCAACCCCATCCCCGCCCGGACAGCCGTCCTCCCACCCCATTAAAGAGCAAGTTTAGGTATGATGGACATCTTCACAATGTTGACTCTTCCAATCCATGAGCATGGGATATTTTCCACTTGTTTGTGTCATCTTTGATTTCTTTGAGCAGTGTTTTGTAATTTTCATTGTAAAGGTCTTTCACATCTCTGGTTAGGAAGATGCCAAGGTATTTCATTTCTTTTGTGGCTATTGTGAATGGAATTGTGTTTTTTATTTCGGTTCCTGTTTGTTTATTATTGCTGTAGAGAAATGCAATTGTCTTTTGTACATTTATTTTGTATCCTGAGACTTTGCCAAAGGCCTTTATCAGTGGTTTTTGACAGATTCTCTTGGGTTTTTAAGGTACACAATCATATCATCTGCAAAGAGAGATAACTAGACTTCCTCTTTTCCTATTTGGATACCCCTGATTGTCTCCTCTTCTCTGATTGCTTGAGCCAGGTCTTATTAAACTGACAAGCTTCTGTAAGGTCAAAGAAACCATCAAGAGAGCAGAGAGACAGTCTACAGACTGGGAAAAAGTATTTGCCAACACCAGGTCTGACAAAGGCTTAACATCCTGGATCTACAAGGAACTCAAACCTGCTGAAAAGAAAAAAACAAACAACCCCATTATCAAATGGGCAAAAGATATGAACAGACACTTCACAAAGGAAGACATCTGAGCAGCCAACAGACATATGAAGAAATGTTCAACCTCACTAATCATCAGGGAGATGCAAATCAGAACCACACTGAGATACCACCTAACTCCAGTCAGAATGGCAATTATCAACAACTCAAAAAATAACAGCTGCTGGAGAGGGTGTGCCGAAAAGGGAACACTTCTACACTGTTGGTAGGAGTGCAAACTAGTGCAACCTCTGTGGAAAGCAGTGTGGCGATTCCTAAAAGTTCTAAATATCAACCTCCCATATGACCCTGCAATCCCCCTACTGGGAATATACCCTGAAGAACTCAAATCACTCTATCAAAAAGATAACTGCACACGTATGTTTATCGCAGTGTTGTTCACAATAGCAAGAACCTGGAAACAACCATGCTGCCCATCAAAAGAGGACTGGATTTAAAAATGTGGTACATATACACGATGGAATACTACGCAGCCATAAAAAAGAACAAAATCATGAATTTTGCAGCAACCTAGATGGAACTAGACTCTATAATACTGAGTGACCTCTCACAGAAACAAAGATCTGAGTATCACATGTTCTCACTCATATAATGGACCTTGAACATCCAATGTAATACTATAAGAAAATGACTGACAGTACTGGGAAACTATGGGGAGGGAGGGAGATGGGATTAACAGTAGCAAATATCTGTCTGGTGATGGAGAAACACCTCTTATCAACAGGGTGCCTGAATGAAACGTAATTGTACACCTAACCCTTAACTGTACCCCACAAAACCATAATAAAAAATATTGATTATGAAAAAAAAAAAAAGAAGAGCAAGTTTATTTTCTAACTGTTTAGTTTGAGTATGGAGAAAGGGAATTGGGGATTCCAAGTACCAGGGATGAAGAAGCGAGAGGTGCAAGATTCACCTTCCCGAGGCCACCGCAGCCTTTGTCTTTGCGCTTTGTTGGTGCTCCCCATTTTTGTTCCAAAGAAGGCAAAGACACCTTCTCAAGATCTCTCAGGGTGGAAATGCCATTTCACTTTTACTAGTCCTTTCTTTTTGAGAAACCCAGGCTTGAACTCCTGGGCTCAAGCGATCCTCCTGCCTCACCTTCCTAAAGTGCTAGGATTGTAGGCCCCTGGTTCATGGTTCTTTTAATGCCGTAGGAAATATTTATTGAAGTCTTAACTTCCATTCTTCACAGCATCCAAGCTTTTTTTTTTGTTTGTTTAAATTATTCAGACAGGGTCTCATGGTGTTGCCCAGGTTGGTCTTAAGCTCCTGCTCCTGATCTCAAGCAATCCTCTGCCCTCGGCCTCCTAAAGTGTTGAGATTACAGATGTGAGCCACTGCACCTGGCCATCTGTCCTTTTTAAGGCCTTCTTGGGTCTTTCCAACTTCATGGTTCTATGAGACACCTTTTCTGAGCCAACCCTACCAGTCTAAGAATAACTGTGGATCTACCCTTCATCAAACCATGCAAGTTTAGAATCATGAATAGAGAATGAACTATGATGGGCAGGATTGGGAAACACTTTTATTTTAAGGCATAGTCTAAAGATATTACCCCAAGCTCCAAAATTTAAAAAAAAAAAAATCTCTCTAAGAAATAAAAGTGATTTCATCTCCTAAAAAAAAAAAAGAAATAGTTGAGAACAGTTTTTTTTTTAACTTTTTGTAACACAAAGGTCACATAATTTGATATTTCTCTACTTTGTACACAGTTTTTTTTTTACTCTCCTGCTGCTTCTGAATTTCTCACCTAATGATGACAAGCACTAAAATCCTGATTTGACAGAATAGTTGTAAAAATGCTTCAGTGATTTAAATTGAAAGCAGTACATTGGTACATGGCTCTTGCACCTGATTATCAGGAATGTACAAATGTCTTTTTGTAAAGATAAAAACAAATTATCTTTAGGCATGGACAATGACAGCAGTAAAACATTATATATTGTCAATTGAAGCCAGTAACTAATGTTTATAGTGATCTTCTTAATCAACCAGCCTTTTCTTCCGTCATTTCTTCAACTGACACCTCTGATGTCATGAAGGAGGGCTTGAGCTTCCCGCCACAGTTCATTAATGATAGCAAAGCACTATTCTAGGAGTTAGAACATGCCACCACCTACCCCACCTCCCATTCCACTCATTGCGCCCATTCCAGGGTCCTTCTCTTCTTTAGGAATTTCTGTGGTCACAACTTCTGCCACAGTCGAGGCCACCCCGGCAGCATCCAATAATGCCAGTCTTACAACCTTTGTTGGGTCAATGATTCCTTTTTCTACCATAGTCACAAAAATCTCCTGTCATAGTATCATAATCAAATTTTGAAGAGCTCTACATTATTTTCTCCACTATCAAAGATCTTTCAACACCTGCTTTCTTGGCAATGGTCATTGTAGCAATTCCAAGTGTTCTTTTAATAATTCCTATACCAACTTTCTGATCTTTGTTAGCTGGAGCCAAGGAGTCCAAGGCTGGAATACACTGAAGCAGGGCACAGTCTCTGCCCAGAACAATGCCTTCTTTCACAGTTGCTCGTATAGCATTAGGGCATCTGTAAACCTTTCTTCTCATTCACTTCAACGTCACCAGTCCCACCAACTTTCAGCACAGTACTCCATCTGAGAGCTTTGCTGTACATTCATTCATTGTTTCCTTCTCATAGTCACTAGTTGTGACATCTAGCTGCTCAATGATTTCTCAAATACATTTTTCCATGTGAGCCTTGTCACCTTTTCCTTTCAAGAGTATAGCATCATATTTGGTCACAATAACCTCTCCAACCTTTCCCAAGTCATGAGGCTGAATATCTTCAAGACTTAGGGTCAGTCCCTCTTCTCTAAACATTGTACCACCAGTAGTAATAGCCATATCTTAAAGCTGTTTTTTTCTATTGTCACATAAACCTGAAGCTTTGACTGATACAACCTGAAGACCAACTTTTTGTCTATTCAAAATGAGTGTACTGAGAGCTTCTCCATCAACATCTTCAGCAGTCATGACCAAGGGCTTATGGTGAGCACTGGCAATTTCAAGAACAGGTACAACAGACAGGGCACTAGAAATTTTCTTTTCGCTCAGTAGAACATAGGCATCCTGGAATTCACATTTCTGACCTTGTGATGCATTAATAAAGTAGGAAGAAATATAGCCTCGATCAAACTTCATGCCTTCAATAATGCCTTCTAATTCACCATCTAATGTTTTTCCATCCTTTACTGTGATGACACTGTTTCTTCCGATATTTTACAGTGTATCAGAAATGATGTTGCCAATTTATTTGTCCCCATTTGCAGAAATTGTAGCAACCTGAGCATTTTCTTCCTGGGTTGTCACAGGTCTGGAATGCTTCTCAAGTTCAGCAATTACAACATCAACAGCTAACATTACACCTCTCCTGATTTCCACTGGATTAGCACTTTTGTTGATCTTCTTGAAGCCTTCCTTGGCAATGAGCATGCCAGGACACTAGCAGTGGTGGTGCCATCCCAAACCTCTTCATTTGTGTTATTGTCAAGATCCTGAACAAGTTTAGCTCCAATTTTTTATATTTAAGCTTTAAGTCAACTGACTTTGCAACAGTCACCATCTTTTGTTAATGTGGGACTTCCCCAACTCTGTTTAATAATCACCTCGCCGGGCTCGGTGGCTCATCCTGTAATCCCGTGCCTTGGGAGGCTGAGGTGAGTGGATTGCCTGAGCCCGCAGGTTCGAGACCCGCCTGGGCAACTTGGTGAGACCTCATCTCTACAATAAATCAAAAATCAGCCGGGCGTGGTAGCGCACGCCTGTAATTCCAGCTACTCGGAAGGCTGAGGTGGAAGGATCGCTGGAGCCCAGCAGGTCGAGGCTGCGGTGGCCAGGAGCGGGCGCCAGTCTGGGCAACAGAGTGAGACTCCAACTCAAAAAAAATAATAATAATAATCACTGCTCTTCCCTTTGACTTCATTGTAGCAGCCACAACATTGGCTAAAAAGTCAAAACCTTGCAGCATTAAGGTTCTGGCATCTGTACTAAATATTACGTCTTTGGCACAGGCCCGAGTGAGATGGGGAGCCAGGATTGGGGACTCAAGTCTCATCTGGCAAAGAAATGCAGGTAATCATAGCATTTCTGAGGGTGTGGGGCGATGGCGGCGGACTGAGTGAGCCACTGCCTCTAGTGTGACAGAGAACAGTTTCAAATTTTAAGAAAATAAAGATCAAAGTTTTACACTACAATCATATTTGGTATTTATATAAATTACTCAGTGTTGTACAAGGGTAGTTTTTAATGTTAAAATCACAGTGATCTTCAAAAGATACTGTAATTTGTACTTTACATTCCACTGGAATCCTAACAATAAAACAAATTATGTTTCACGAAAACAGACTTTGGATACTTCAGATTTATGGACAGTTCCTAAAAAGTAATACTATTTATTTATTTATAGTGCTCAGTAATTACTCACATTATGCAGTTATAATTATAAATAAAAAAGAATATTATAATACGATCAGGAATGTGTGATAAAACATGTTTATTGGTATTTTACTTTGTATTTTCCTATGATCATAATGTCTTGGCATACCTATAGTAATTGAATATCTCTTATCCAAAGTGCTTTTGACCAGAAGTGTTTCAGGTTTTGGATTTTTTTCAGATTTTGGAATGTATTGCATTATAATTAGTTGAGCCATTAGTGATCCAAAAATCCAAAATCCAAAATGTTCCAATAACCAATTCCTTTAAGTGTCATGTCAGCGTAAAAAAAAAAATGTAGTACTTTGGAATGTTTCAGATTTCTGGATTACGGATGTTCAATGCATACTGTCCTTCCAGGGAAGTAAGAGATGTTGACAGAGGACAGAAAAGGGAAGAACATGCACAGTTCTTGACTTTTTTCATTTTATACTGAATTCTAAACAAACTAACTGCCTTGGAAGGTTCTTAACAATCAATCAATTTGCTTAAACTGAAAATGTTTCTTTGCACACCTTTCTTTACAAGTATTGAAAATTAAGGGCATTAAAAGAAAAAAATTTTCACTGGCTTTAGCATTAGATCTCTACCTGCTCCCTCGCTCTAACTGGCCTGAGTGTAAGTTACTTAGCCTCCGTCAATTTTTTTATTTACAAAATGGTGCTAGTGATACACATCCAGGGCAATAGGACGCTTTCGAGAGTATATGAACTCACATTTTATCTAGCAGTGTCTGGCATATAAAAGGTACTCAATAAAGTGGAGTTTCCTGGTTCATGATAGATGGAAATGCAGAAGTGGGAGATTTGAGTTTGGAGCTGTGGCTTTGATGACAGTTGTTTGCTTTTTATTTTGCAAAACAAATGACCCTATATATAGTATAATATAGCTGGCTTATAAAAGTATCTCTATATCATTGTATTCTAAGTTCAGGTTACTCATCACATTCCTTCACGGATATTATCAAAAGAAGAGTAAAGATGGAGAACAACTCATTTTAACTTTCTCAAGACTGAATACTTCCTGTTAAAGTCTTTGAATTTCCTAATGTAGCAGACAGAGAGAGGTCTGAGGTCTGAGTTTTCCATCCCAAGAGTGGCAGTTACATTGTAAGACCTGTCAAGAAGCATAAGATTACTAGCTAGAACATTTAGAAACAAATGTGTATCCTTAAGGACTGCAGTTCCAATAGAGTGCTAATCCCATTACCCAAGGAAAGGTTTGCAGCTGACCCTCTAAATGGATTTTAAGAGGTAGGCAATCTCTGGTGCATCTCAAACATGCTCTCTAGAGAGGACACCAGCAGTTTATAGTGTTCTCAAATGTTTTTTCTTCTCAAAATTAAAAAAAAAAAATTCTACCCTACATCTATGGAGTCATATGAGTTCCTCTTGTTTAATATCAAATCTACCAACAAAACAATTTATAATTAAATTATCAACTACAGCAAACTATAAACAAGGAAAGGACCTCAGATACCCATTGCTCAAGTCTCTTGTATCAGAAAGCTCAAAAATTACATATAGAAGGGACATTACCTGTTTAGGGAGAAAAATATCTCATCCTACATAACTGCCTAGCTTAAAAGTTATTCTTTTTTTTTTTTGAGTTGGAGTCTCACTGTGTCACCCAGACTGGAGGGCAGTGGCGGCTCCCGGCTACCGCAGCCTCGACCTGCTGGGCTCTGGCGATCCTTCCGCCTCAGCCTTCCGAGTAGCTGGAACTACAGCTACCACGCCCGGCTAATTTTTGATTTATTGTAGAGATGAGGTCTCACCAAGTTGCCCAGGCGGGTCTCAAACCCTCGGGCTCAGGCAATCCACTCACCTCAGCCTCCCAAAGCGGGGGATTACAGGCTGAGCCACCGAGCCCGGCCGGTAAAAGTTATTCTTATAAGAAAGTGTGTGGAGTAATAAGCTTTCAAGTAAAAATAAATATTTATTGGAATAAGCGTTAAGTAAATGTTTAAAAATAAAATTTTATCATATAACTGTAAATCTCCAGATGTCACAACATATATTTGTACAGATTTAGTAAAAATATGTAATAGCAACTAAAATTTATCCAGCTCTTACTCTGTGCCAATCTATTTGCAAACACTGTACTCTCATTTTCCTCATTTTCAAGCCCTTGAAAAATGAGACTTTATTGTATTAAGCAATTTACCCAAAATTACAAAGCCAGAAAGTGGCAGAATTAGAAAAAATAAAACCAAGGTTTACACAGCACAAATCAGTTTCAAAAAAAAAAAATTACTTATTTCTCATAGCTCTCTGACTCTAGAAAGCAGGATTATTTTCATATGTACTCCTATTACCCATGGGGAAACTGAAGTTCAAGGAGGTTCAGTGACTTGGTCAAGTTCACACAGCTTGTACTCCTGCAGCTGGAACTCTGGACCAGTGTCTCATGACTCCACATTAAATGTTCTTTCCAGCATAGCATGGTGATATTAAAATCTGACATTCAATATTTGATCTCTCGTACAGGCAAACAGCAAAAAGCCAGGCTCCTATTAAGTTATATTTCCCTCCTGAGTTTATTCTTCTTTATTGTTAAGAATACATTTGATTTGGATATTTAATTTCTTATCCAAAGACAAAGTTTTCAGTTTTATATCTAAAATGAGTAAAGGTAACAGTATTAAAGAATCTAAAACCACCTGTATCTAGGGAGAACCATTATCAAAGGTTTCTTAGAAGTTCTGAAAGGAAATGTTTGATTTTAAAATGAAACTATTAGTCATCTAATTTATATACTTGAAAATGACTTAAATTGGACTGTTTCTTTTTGTTAACTTACACAAGAGACTGAAATGTTACGGGTCAGAAGCCTGCACATGAGTACCATAAAGCATCAGTGCTCAGGGAGGAAAGGTGCTTCCCCTTCAGCTGCTTAGTCTTTTTGGTCTTAGGAAGCCTGCACAGGTCTATCATCAGAAGCTGCAACAATGCCGGGTAATTTCCCATTTCCTGGCCATTTCAACATCTTGCAAGGTCTCCCAAAGTCTAATTTGGCATCTTGACGTGGATTTTTAGATCTGGCAATAATATACTACCTACATGGATTATAATATTAATAATTTCATTTAGGATCTTTATTCTAGAAAGTTTACATTTCTTAATAAATACACAGAGGTCACCAGGCAGGGTGGCTGACGCCTACAATCCCAGTTCTTTGGGAGGCAGAGGCGAGGGGATTGCCTGAGCCAAGGGGTTCGAGACAAGCTTGGGCAACCTGGGGAAGCCTCGTCTCCACAATAAATCAAAAATTTAGCCAGGTGTGGTGAAGGCTGAGGTGGAAGGATCACCTGAGGCCAGCAGGTCGATGATGTGGTAATCATGAGAGTGCTACCACACTCCAGCCTGGGTGACAGAGTGAGATTCAGACTCAAAACAAAATAAAACAGTCGGGCTCTGTGGCTCAGCCTGTAATCCCGCGCCTTTGGGAGGCTGAGGTGAGTGGATTGCATGAGCACGCGGGTTCGAGAGCGGCCACTGCACTCCAGTCTGGGTGACAGAGTGAGACTCCAACTCAAAAAAAAAAAAAAAACAGAGGTCAAAAGAGTACATAAAATTTTAAAGTATTTATATCTACTTCCATAAACTAATTTAAAAACACTGTCACTTGAATCTAACATTGCTTTGAAGCCTCTTTTTTCTTAATGAATTAAAAAAAACATTTAGCATGTATTGAGCGGGAAGCATAAAAACTTTCACAAATAGAGTGGTTATAGTAAAACAGAGTAATTTGAGTAACAGGAAAAGTAACCAGATGCCAGCTATCACAGTTATACATGGTACCAATTAATTACACTCAGCTTTTTAATTACGATCAGAGATATTGTAAGTGTTGGGAAAACATTTAAAGACCAAAACTTGGAGACTCTATATTTGGGATGAGGGAATCCAAATACAAAATGACTATTTATCTCAGTGACTATTACATATGACAACTTCCATTTGTACAGAGAATGACTAAGATAAAGCAGCATAGCTATAGTTTTGGCTGGATTCATAAAATTTTATTTGTCATAGGTTTATTAAAGTATTATAAATAGATATTACAGATTTATGATTATTTGCAGAAACTTCTGCCCCGTGGAATTTATATTTGGCTCCATATACTATGCTCATGAACACGTATTTGCCTCTTATTTTCTTAAATATCGATGAATAATGCAGTCTTGAACTCAGCAGCGTTTTAGTTGGCACAGCTTTTCTTCCAGATGCAGCGTCAAGTATAGTCTTGAATTAAGGATCAAGTAGCATCTTTAATGCTGCTTCCCAAAACCATCTGCTAGTTTTGAGGGGCTTTAATAAACCAAATGTCACCTTACATTTTCCATTTCTAAGGCCCCTAACAACAGTACTAAATTGGCTAAATTAAATTAATGTTTTAAAAGCTAAAAACACATAAAGAAAAGACTAAATAGTGAGAATTTAAGTATTTTTCTCCTAACTGGAAGAGTGGACAGAACTTTTTGTTTGTTTTCATGGTCAGGGTCTATTTGAGATACAGTCAGTTTTTTTCTGTGACTTGACTGTCACAAGTTCAGACTCTGCTTTACGAAGAATCCATGAGAATAGGTCTATTAAAAGTTAACCTGTGAGCATGGGTAATAAGGGTTTATATTAAACCGAAACTCGGGGCTGCTGGCATTTAGAGCTTGATTCTGGGTCATACTTCAGTTTATTTTCTTCATGTCCTTCTTGGGAAAAAATGCCCAAGGAATAAAGGAGGATTCATAACTCTCACTCCTATTTAAGTATGTTCTAAGATTACTTGGTTTTAATTGCTCACCCTGATTGTAGTTTGACATCTGTTCCAGTGTTCCTTCCAGGAATCAAGTCAGATGCAAGAAGGCCTTCAGTCCGCCAGTTGCTCAGTCTTCCATGTCTAATTATTTTCCACACCAAAATTATAAGCGATGGTCACATACTCATAATTAAATATTTTAAGAAGAAAAATAAAATTTAAGCTTTTTTATTTTTATATTTTGGGGTCAGGGTCTCATTCTGTTGCCTAGGATGGAATGCAGTGGTACCCCATGGCTCACCACAGCCTTGACCTCTTGGGCTCAGGCAATCCTACCGTCTTAGACCCCTGAGTAGCCACTACACTTGGCTAGTTTTTAATTATTTGTAGATATGCGGTCTCTCTATGTTGCTTAGGCTGGTAAGCTTTTATTTTTAAAAAAAAAAAAACAGGAGTATAAGATATCATTAATTTCTCCTTATTTTTCAAACTCTCTTCTCCAAATATTAGTAAGATTTTTATAGCAATTTATGACTCTGTTTCTACTCAGTGTTGCTAAATAAACATTGTGATTTTATTCTGTTCTGTAACAATTTTTGATAGTCTTGAAACTCAGTTTTAGTGACAAAACGTATAAACATGAGGGATCTAATTCTGAAGTAGTTATAGTGTGAGAGTAAGACAAAGGGACTCAGGCTCCCTCAGGCTCGTACACTTTCTCCAATCATGGTTGAAGGTTCAGGATTCACTCTTCCACATTCCATGCAATACTTAGCCTAGCTTATCAGAAAACCCCTGTAACTGGAAACAAATGAAATGAAACTTCTGTTCTACGGAGTCTATGTCCTCATCTCGTTTCTTAGTTGAATATCAAATCTTTCAGACACAGATGGTGATAGAAGGTCATAGACTGGGATGAGGAGGAGGGATCCAGGTGGGCACATGTAACAGAGAGTCTGTGTAGGAGTTCGGGGTACCATGTGCCAGGGTGGGCACATGTGCTCTCCTTGACCAGGCGCTTCCCAAGGTCATTTCTTGTCTCACTCCTCTTCCCTCTATTTAGTTCTCATTCTAAAGGTATCTTCTCAGTCTCCTTTGCTGCCCCTTCCTTGGATTTAATTCTGGGGTGAGAAGGCATAAGTGTTCACACTTAGGGCAGTTCTGGAAGCTGGACCTATTTCAACATTTCAACGGCACAAGGACACAGCAGGCTCTAGAATAACATTGTTTTGTTCAACCTCTTTCTTTATAATGATAAGAAAAAAAAATCTATTCCTGGCCAGAGCCACTGTCAGAGTGGAGTCCGCCTGTTCTCCCCACATCTACATGAGGTTTTCCCCAGTACTGTGGTTTCTTCCCATACCTTAAAGCTGTGCATATTAGGTGACTTGGAGAGTCTGAATGGTTCCAGTGTCAATGAGTGTGGGTGTACATGAGGATATCCTCTGATGTGATGGTGTCCCATTCAGGATGAGTTCCCATCTTGTCCCTGAGCTGCCTGGACAGGATTCAGCCATCTGTGACCCTGAACTAGAATAAGCAGGTTGGAAAATGAATGGCTGAATGAATGGGTGAGTGAATGAATGAATGAATGAATGAATGAATACAAATTAGTGTAAAATAAAAATTCATAGAGTAGATGATAATCATACAAGTGTATGACAATAACGATGTGGTGTGAAAGCACTCAGTGAGCCACCATATTGGTTATCATTTGATTTTGAACTATGCAGTGGTAGGCAGTGCTCCTGACAATTTTTGTTTGTAAACATTTATTCCTTGATTTAACTCACAACCCCTATGACTGCCATCACTCACCGATTCCTCAAAAATTGGGCAAATAATTATATGTATAGCTCACATTTATTCCAATGTTTAATATTAGCGGGTTTTAGGACTTTAGATTTTGGTGCTGTTTTTGCAACCAGAAATATGCTGTAGAACCTTAATTCTAATTTATATCAATCAGTCAGCAGTAAAATTGGTTTCATTAAATGCTGTTTTGACTAAAGTCACAGTTTTCAAGAACTTATGGATGCTGTTAAGTGAGAATTTACTGTACAGTAATCTGGAACCAGTCCGCCCAAACAATCCCAATCTCTCCACTGGATTACCTGGGTTATTTTCGGCAGTTTTTTATTTGCAAAATAAAGTAATAATAAGTACTCTCTTCACAGGGTTGTTATGAAATTAAAATGAGAAAGCACTTAGAAAAGTGTCTGGCACACAGTAGGTATTCAGTAAATGTTGGCTGTTATTAGTCAAATGAAACCTAACGAAGTTCTCTGGAGATCTATATCATATATTACCATAATAAGATGGGTGTTTGTAAATGTAAACTTTATAGAAAATATCCACACAGAATAAAATAAACACAGGAAGAAACAGGCTGAGAAAGAAGATAGCACCAGTTAGAGAACTTAAACAAATGAACCTTATGTTCAGGTGTCCTCAGACACCTCTGAGTTAGAAAACCTTATCTTTTCTCTGAACTACTTTGTTCTGTAAAACTTATCCCAATCTTTAATATCAAAATTATTCACATCCTTTCTTTTATGAGAATGTAAGCTACTCAGAATAAATGTTTACTACTAAACTAAAATGTTTTTAAATAAAGTTAAAACTCTTCTTTCTCCCTTCCCACCTTTAATCCTTACCTTGAAAATTCAAAGCTTGAACAGAAGTGATAATATCGTCAAACAAAATGAACAGCTAATTCAAACTTTGTCTTTAAATGTTTCTGGTAATAGAAGATGATGAATTTATATACATTCATAATAATTTTCCTTCTTCTCTTTTGGCTCACTTCCAAAACTCATCTTATTTTTCAGTCCAACTGCAAAGTGATTAGCTTTAGCAAACTAATCTTCAAATTCTTGCCAAAATCAAAAAGTCACTCTTACCTTTTACTGTAAATGGGTTTCCCCAGGAACCATAAGCAATGAGTATATTCCAGAATGTTTTTCAATTTAATCTCTTATTCTTTGTTCTAACATTCTGTGGGCAACAGTTTAATTCATTCCATTTCCTTCATAAGTACTATATAGCACGTTTTTCATCTCGTCGACCATAATTATTTACTCATTTGGACAGGAAAGGAGGAACTCAAACTAGCTTTCCATTATCCAATTACATATAGAATTCATGCTATTATACATAATACATGTGTATTCCTCACTGATCTAGATTAATGTTTGTACGAATATCATACATTGCAAAATATGTTTCTAGGATCATGAAATAATTACCTTTTCTTTTTCTTCTTAAAAATATCATGTTTCCTGTGCTTCCATGTCTTAAATGTATCTTTTTCTACATAATAATCAACCCACACTCACTTATCTGCATCAAAATTGAATGAATGTAAATTTCTAACCCTTTTCTTATCTTGATATCTAAGACACACCATTTATCATAATCTATTTATAATAGTTACACAAATTTTAAAATTAGCATATTCTTTGTAACAAGTTTAATGTTGGGCTTAGGAGACAGCAAACTGAATTATTTTCATTTGTAACTATTTCTTGTACTAATGGTTCACAACACAGTGCCCTGAATGGAAATCAACCCTAACGATCTCACTAAAAACGAAACGCCCCATCGGCTCCATTTATTTAGAAACTTAAACTTTTCCAAGATGTAATGATTTTGTGTTACACTCTAAATATTTTAATCAGAGCAAACAAGTGATGGATTTTTTTTTAAATCCACATTTATTAATGAATATTTCATTAAATTTCAAGTCAGCTGCCATGAGAAACTTTACATGTTATATGTAATTTTTCATAAATCATTGGATGGCTTAAGCAAGAGGAATACACCCTATTTAAACTGGTTCAGATGATGGGGAAACTCCACTGTGACCACCCTCTCCAAGCAGACTGAAGGCAGATGGTGCTGATGTGTTCAGCAGAGAGAAGTGTTGATCACAGAGTGCCTGCCAATCAAACACTTGGGAAAGAAATGAGCGCCATCTGTGTTTTAATTACTATAGCATAACCATCCAGAGTAACTGCCAGAGCTGTACATTTTCATAGAGTATGAGAGACAAACCATTTACTTTCTCTCATAAATGAAAGTAGAAATTCCCATATATAGTACTTACCAAACTAACAAAACGAGCATTGCTGATTAACAGCAAAACCTATGACCGTAGGAATATCCTCTTTAAAATATTCCTATTTTATTGCAGTTCTATGCTTCACATTCTTTCTCTAAGGCAACTCTAATGCCTGTGAAAACATTATATAGATAAAAGTGAAACGACAATATCTGAAAAAGCAAAATATTATATGCAAATTTTTGGATACCTAAGAGTCATCCCACCAAAATTCAATAAATGGGAAAATTATAAATATCACTTTTTATCATTCTATATGCATTGTATTTGTTACTATATTATATACATAGTATCCCCAAAATTTATTTTAATGAAAGAAATACCAGCACTTTCCAAACTTTTCTAGCAAGTGATACCCTACTCATTTTCTCCCAAATAATAGTAGGCTGTTTCATTGTTGTTGTTCTACTTTCTTTTTCTGTTTGCTATTATTCTCATAAATGAATTTATTCTGGAACTCACTTTATTTCATCCCAGTATAAACAGAAAGTGTGAGAGAACAGATATAATTTAAGGTCTGTACTTCCACTCTGGAGGGTTTCAGAATCTGTGACCCAGAAATGCAAGGAGGCAGGAAGGAATATAGGGAGGTATTACAGAGAAAGAGGTCTCCTTTGTCTTTTCATTCTGAATTCTCCCAACATTGTCTCTTCTTCCTCCCTCTCACTGGCACCAAATATTTGGCGTCAAGGATTAGAGAATTTATCCAGAGATTCATACAGATCTCTGAAGTTTCAGTTATGTTTTAAAGTTTGAAAAGAGGTATAAATGTGCACAAATATGATGAAAAGATTTCCAGACTCTTAACAAACGAAATTGATTCCTCCCATTAGTATTTAGCAAGTATTTATTATATGTTGAGAGTTGGAGTTTAAAGATGAATAAGGATGGTTCCTGCTATCTCAGAGTCTAGTAAATAACTGAATGTAAAAAAAAACAAAAAAAAAAACTGAATCTAAGAAATTGCATGACTGATGGCAGATAGGAGGGGAGAATTGATTTTGAGGGGATTTAGGAAGACTTTCAGAGTAGATAAGTCGGTTTTCTCTGGGACAAATGAGGCAGAGGGAAGACACGCTAGACAGAGAGCATCATGAGCAAAGGCAGAAACACTTTGACAGCTCATCATGCTTCCTCACACCTACTTACTTCTTGGGAAGGTGATCTACAGTGTCAAATGCTACCAAGAGGCTATTGGAATAAGGTTTGGAAAGGGCATATTACATTTATCCACTAGCTATTGGCAACTTTTTACAGAACAGTTTTATGCTTAAAGCGGGTTTTAAAAATGAATGGAAAGTGAAGAGGTGGTTAGCAGTTTGGTTGTGAGAGGACAGGATAAAGAGAAAGGGAGAAAGAAAGGAAGGCAGACGTGCAAGTATCTAAAGGAGACACCATGGAAAGAAGGTTTGAAATTTAAGTGATAGAAACGGTTGCTCTTTTTGACACTATGTAGAAGTTTGGGGGGTTTTTTGTAGTTAATTATTTATTGAGTTATGCATAATTATTTTAATTAAGAATTGTTTCATTGAGTAATAGAAAAGCTTATACAATCAAATACTTACCTTTTGCTAAAATAATTCATTTTTTATGTCTAAATTATCCCCCACCTTTAATGCTACTTACTTTCTCATAATTTTATTTCTCATTTGTATCTCAATATAAATAGTGACAAGACAGATATTGTATGCTACATTTCACAACATTGGTAAAGACTCTATCTTGCTTTAGGTCAATTTTCAGATTTACAATGGAATTCAGATATCAATTCATTATCAGACTACCATAAGCACAGATAATTCAGAGTTGAGTATATTAAAAGAAACACTTTCAATATGTTCTAACACAAAACTTTAGAAATTGGTTAAAGATCATCAATATAACCCTAAAATCACCACTATTTTATAATTTTGAGAACCTAGATTCTCATTTAAATGCTACCTTATCAACCTACTAAGGGTAACTAGGTAACCAAGCTAATACTGACAATGAATCTAGTCAAGGACTGAAATGCTACTTTTTCCTTTTTTTTTTTAAACTTTAAATTTTTACCAAACTACTAGAAGTAACATTACCGGATGTCTTTCCTGCTCCTACAAATCATGATTCTTTTTTTAAAAAGTGTGGGTTTTTTGGTAACAGTTTACTTAGTAGGCCAAATTACTAAATTTGGAATAGAATATAATCCATTATACTCTTTGTTATGTTGCTACATTGATGGCTTCTCACCTCACAAGTAAACATATATGACTCCATGGGTTTATCATTGCAGACAATGGTCCAAGTAAATAACAAGGTGAGGAGACAGCTATAACCCACCACAGTAATGGGTAAAAGTTTGAGGAAATAATAGATTCTTTACATTGGGAGAGAGAGGGGGAAATTTTTAAGTTAAGAAAGGAGGATGAAAAAGAATCTTGGGCTGGGCTCGGTGGCTCAGCCTGTAATCCCGCGCCTTTGGGAGGCTGAGGTGAGTGGATTGCCTGAGCCCGCGGGTTCGAGACCCGCCTGGGTAGCGAGACCTCATCTCTACAATAAATAAAAAAGCAGCCGGGCATGGTAGCGTATGCCTGTAATTCCGGCTACTTGGAAGGCTGAGGTGGAAGGATCGCCAGAGCCCAGTAGGTTGAGGCTGCGGTGGCCGGGAGCTACCACTGCACTCCAGTCTGGGCGACAGAGTGAGACTCCAACTCAAAAAGAAAAAAGAAAAAAAAAGAAAAACAATCTTGGGAATTTACAGGGGAGTGAAAGTAAATTATCTTACACTGATAACCCTTGAAAACTAAAAAATGACTCAGTGTCACCAAAACCCAAAAGTACCTACATGCTCAGAATTATTCTGAGTTGGAGATTTAGCAGTGAAAAAAAGGAAAGCTTCCTACTCCTATGGAACTTATGTTCAAATGAGGAAAAACAAAATAAATTCAATTAATAACAAAACTACATACTATGTTAGATACTGATAAGTGCTAAGGTTTGTTTGTTTGTTTTGAAGCAAAAAAGAGAGTTAGAAATTATTGGGAGCAGTCAGGCAGGGTAAGTGAATGATTTTAAGTAGAGTTTTCAGTAAAAGTTTTATGAAGAAGCAAAGACCTAAAAGAGCTGAAGGCACAGGTCCTGCCAACATGTGGAGGGCAAGCACTCCAGGCAGCGGGAAGGGCAATTGTATAGGCCCAATGTGAGAAGTATGTGATACAGAGAAATAAAATCAAAAGGTAGATGGCAACCAGCTTTTTAGGGCTTGACTTTTGAGGATTTGGTTTACTCTAAGCAAGATACGAAGCCATTGGAGGGTTTTGAGGTAAGGAGACACGTGTTTTGAAAGAATCACTGTGGCCATGTTGAGATTAGAGCAGAAACCAAAGTTAAAAGCCTTTTAGAAAAACCTAAGCAAGAATTAATAAAGCCTTGGATCTAAGTGGTAGTAAAAGAGGTGGAGAAAAAATGGTCAGATTCTGGCTACATTTTGAAGGTAGCAACAACAGGACATTGAGTATAAGAGGAAGAGAGAAGGAAAGAATGACACTGAGGTTTTGAACTGTGCAAGTAAAACAGCACTGCACAATAGAAATACAATGTGAACTACACATATAATTTTTAATTCTCTTATAGTCATATTGAAAAAAGCAAAAAGGCAAAGATGAAATCAATTTTTAAATATATTCTATTCAATCTAAAACTCTAATTTAACAAAGTATTATTTCAATAAACAATATAAAATTATTAAGATATTTCACCTTGTTTCTTGAGTACAGTCTTTGAAATCTGGTGTGTCACATTTTATCTTCATTGAGACTAGTCACATGTAATGGCTTAATAGCCACATGGGGTTAGTGGCTACCATACTGAGACAGTACAAAACTAGCATGACAAAATATTTATTTTAAGAGTTTTAATTATAATAGTAAGTCATGGGTAGCAACCCAATATTCACCAATAAAGGATTAGTTAATAAATTGTGGTACAGCCAAGTAGCCACTAAAAGCTAGGTTTCCAGAGAATATTTAACAGTATACAAAACACACAGAAATGAGGGCAGGGGGAGGGAGAAGAGTTTAGAGACAGAAAACCTCATATATAATATGATCTCATGAATGAGAGTGGAAAATAAACATGCATACCCGCAGGAGCCTGCAAGGGCATATACCACAATGTTAGCATTGATGATTTCTGGAATAACTGAGATAGGAAAGCAGAAAGAGCAAGTTTGGCAAAGGGGAATGACCAGGAGTTTGAAACGGATGTTTGGATGCCTGTTAGATACCCCAAGCAGAAATGCTAGAGTTCATGAGAGAGGTTCAGATCAGCAGTATGAATCTGGAAACTGTCAATGAACAGATGGAACTTTAAGCCATGAGACTTTAATAAGAGAACAAGATCACTAAGAGAGTGCATTTCAATAGAGAAGAAACCAGGACTGAACCTTAGGTTATACCAACTTTTAGAATCAGGAAGATGATGAAGAATCAGCAAATGAGGCTGTGAAGAACAGCAAGTTAAATTGAAAACAGAAAACCCGAAGAATGTGGTGTTTGGAGTGAGAATGACCACTTGTTCCAAATGAGGCCAAAAAGTCATGTCAGAGGAGGGTGAGAACCGACCAATGTCTTTACCTGAAGCCACTCATGTTCCTAACATGAGCAGTTTTGGTGAAGAGGTGGTTCTGCAAGTGGGTTCAAGAGAGACCCAGAAGAAAACAAATGGAGACAACATGCATGGACCACATTTGGCAGTTTTTCTATGAAGGGGAGGGGAGGAATAGGGGTACTTGTACCAGTGTAACATCAAAGTCCTTGTATTCACATCTCTCTCTTACCAAATGCAAATTCCTTGAGGCAGAGAATGCCTCAATTCTCTGAGCCCAAAACTGCTTTTGTGATAGGGAATTAAAAATGGGTGTCCAGCAGTAAAATAGTAATTCTACATGGGCTAGCAGATGACTACTGACTTAAATTATTGGATTAACATGAGTTAACTCATGATACAGATCATCAATAAGGTAAAACCTCAACTCGGGGTAAACACCTCTGAAAAATAACTGCAATCCAGTAATTACTGACTATCAAGAAGCCTAAGTATAAATTTCTGGATGACTCACTGAAGCCTTTCATGAAGAATCATCTCTTTCTTTTTTGCCATATCCCAAGTTTAATAACCACTAAACCCTACATTTCTTTGACATTACTGCAAAGATGAAAAAAATCCCAAATATTGAAACTTTAAAGCAGATAACTAGTGCAATATCTGCTATGACACAAAAGGACATAGACTGTAAACCAAATTGATAAAGGAGATTGCTAAAATGAAAACTACACTGACTAGAAAAATCAATTATTTTTCCAACTTTTAACATTTTACTAAGTCTGGATGCATTTCAAGCTATTGTTTCTGTGCAGCCAGTCTTTCAACAATTGTTCAAACTATTTGGAAAATCTTTGTAGAGCTACAGGTTAGGAGATAATTCTAAATGACTATCAAGTCTTACACATCTTGATTTTTGGTGTAAGAACAACTTCTTCTTTAGGTTTCATTTAGGAAGCACAAATTATTCTAAAAAGAATGCAGGGATTTCATTTCAAAAATTTAGCAATGGATATGAAGAAATGAGGGCCAGAGGACAGGCAGGATAGTAGAGTAGTTGCAGTGATGCCAAAGAAATGTAAGGTTTTGAGGTGTTTAAACTTGAATTCTAGCTAGTTGAAAAGGCTAAGCTGCCAATTTAATGCAGAAGTTTCAATGTATGAACTTAGTAATTGACTTCACTTACCATAAAATTCCTGACAGAACACTCAAAACCTGTTGCTGCTGCTTCTTTAACCTCCTCCTATAGCCCTAACACAACTCCAAATCCCAACACGGTCTCAGTGTTGTTTCAGTTTCCTTTCTCCTGGTTTACAAATTCTATCTTTAATGTCTTTCCCTCTGGAACCAGTCATATTCCTTCCTTCTGCCAGCTCTCTCCTTTAACTCTACCTACCTTCTCCCCATCAGAAGGAAGTACTGTAAACTGTACAAGCAGGGTTCTGTAGTGAGGGAAAATGAGGGGCAGAGGCCCCAGTATGTAGCACAATGCTTTACACTCGGTGGGGGTGCAATAAATATGCATCGGTTGCTTAAAATAAATACTAGAGGGAGATTAAAGGAAGATGGAAACAAGAGTAAAGAGAAGGACTAGGATTGGAAGAGTTCATTGTAAAGTGACACTCTGTGTGGTGTGTGTGAGTGTGCATGTGCGCTGCACACATGGTTGTGTATAAGGAACAGAAAAAAATTGTTCTGCGATAAAAACAAGAGAGATATATGTCAGGCAAGGGACTGCAGAGATAAAAAGCTTCACAGATAAAAACAGATCTATCACCAAGTAAATACATCAATTCACTTTCTTTTTCTTTTCTTTTTTCTTTTTTTTTGAGTCAGTCTCACTGTCACCCAAGCTGGAGTGCAGTGGTATGCTCATGGCCACCGCATCCTCGACCTGCTGGACTCAGGTGATCCTTCCTCCTCAGCCTTCCAAATAGCTGGAACTATAGGCAAGCCCCACCATGCCCAGCAAACTTTTATTTTTTATTATAGAGATGAGGTCTCGCTAAGTTGCCCAGACTGATCTCAAACATGTGGCTCAGGTAATTCTCTCACCTTGGCCTCCCAAAATGCTGGGATTATAGGCATGAGCCACCGAGCCTAGCCCAATTCATTTATAATTTTAAGAACAATGTACTCTTTAGTTGAAGGCAGATAAAATAAATTTATTGTCCCAATTGGAATGTGCTGCTTGTCAAAAATTACTATGAGAATAAAATAATAGTAGTTAAATAAGAAAGATATTATCCATATATATTATATGTTTTCTTAGTTAACAAGTAATTAGAAAGTTATTGTTCCTATATATGTTTTCTTAAATGAAACTCCTTGCATTCTGAGGTTGCACAGTCCTTTGATTAATTCTGCATTGTACTTAGTACACCCTCACACATGTGAGGGCATTCAATAGTAATTACTGAGATTGCATTTTGATTAAAGAGGACAGAACTGACCTTTGCCAATAAGGAAAACAGTGCCACCCGACTCTTGTCATACTCTAATATTACAATTGGTAAGTCATATTTCTCTGTTGCTTTCTCTACTGAGACTTTTGGGAAGTGTTACATTGTGGCATAAATCTGTTATAGGAAGATTTGAATTTATTAAAATATTTGAGAGATGAGTTCATTCTCTTAGTTATGAATAGTGAAGGTGACCTGATGGTCTCTAGTTGCCTCCCCTTTCCTGTTCCCTTGGCATAGAGAAAAAACATGTGGGAACAGTTCTATTTCCCAGCACTGCTGGGGCTACATCCAGGAACCAGCCTCCTGCCCCCACCACAGGATTCTTACTTTTTTTATATCTTCTAGAATAGACAGGAAGCCACAGGCATGGGGCACAGTCCTCTGTAGGCTGTCCTACCTGGCTAGGCCTCGGGGCACTGGTCACAGCAAATCCCTGGCAGAAGAGGCAAATGGTTGTTCCTACGCCTTCAGTTACTTTAAGCTACCCCTACTCAACTATTCTCCCTCTTTTCTCCACATCACAAGATTTTGCTTGCAAAAAAGGGTCTCTTTTATTTCCATTAAACTTCACTCCAAAGCAGATGATTGTAGAGGAGTTAATGAAAAAAACTGTTCCAATTATACAATCCCATATCCAGAGCAGAAATCAGCAGAAATAGGGACATTCCATCAATTAAAATAAAATAACTTTCTTTATAAACAATTTCAATAATGGCTTGTCTTCATGCAAGTTTTACCCCATTTTAAAGATGGAAGTAAAATTAAAGCAACAGTAAATTAAAGGAAAACAACTGAATGCAAGATCAGTGAGAAACTGAGTAGAGCTTGCAGTGGTTCTCAGATCTGCAAAACCCTTAGAGTAGTTAATTTAACACTTGGAGTAACTTCCTGGTTCTATCACTTACTTGCTACATGACTTTATTCCCATTACTGGGAAAGATTCCCCCTAGAAATAAAACTCTGAACTAGTTTTCAAAATAGTGAGAAATCAAGTCTTTGAAGTTTCTGATTTTGAAGTCTGCTTCTATTTTATCCCCCACTCACTGACCAAATAAGATTCAAAACCTCAAAACTCTCATCCCCATTAGCTCCTTTATCTCTGACTTCTCTCAAAGATAAACTTTTAAGATAATTTTGAACAAAGTAAAAGGATTAGTAAAGCAAGGAAGCCAGTTCAAAATGATTTAAAGATTAAACAGTCTCTTCTATCACAGAGAAGGCAAAAGCTCTGTGAGGTTTTTTTAATACGCAAAATAGAGAGATTTAATCTCTACTCACTTTAATTTACTGTGGCTGGGTAAAATTGGTATTAAATTAAATTGGATATTCTGTATACATTGTTTAAAATAAACAAATGCTTAAAGGTGTTTGAGTTTTGCTTTTATTTCTGTGAGCATTTGAATTCATAAATACTACTGATACGAAAAAGAAACTAAGCATTGATGCTTAGTATGTGCATAAAGAAATAACTAAATGTATTTCATTTATAGAGATATTTTATAGATATATGACTATTTCACTGTTTATTAAATTGAATAACTAGCTGATTTTAATTTTTAATTTCACTGTCAAGTAACATCATTCATTTAATGATGGTTTTTGATTGACAAATTCCATGATGACATAAAATCAGATTTTGCTTTTATAGAAAATCCTGAGGTAGTTGTACCACTCTAGTACTAAAATAATCGGTGTTAAAATAATTACTTCTTGCAAAGAAATGTGCTTTCCACAGTCATTGTCTTCTAAGCAAGGGTCCTAAAGTACTGTTTAGCTTTTCTCCAGAAAATAATTCCAAATATATATATAAGTATGTGTGCAGGAACATAGTTGGCTTCTTTTCCATCTCTTTTTCTTCAGAGAACTACACCAGCAAATTGTAATTTTAGGCTTTCTGTCCAAAACTAACATGCTACAAAACTTTCTCTTCTGCATCTTTTATGACTAGTGTTTAGGAAAGGCTAAAAAACAACTACTAGACATAAATTACCTTATGCTTTGTATGGATTGATCCACGTGCCATGAATTGGTTCAAATGTATGAGTAACACAGGATGTGGACAATAAAAGAACTATTTTTGCAGCTGTTGTCCCTAAGTCTAGAGTTATTGATTATAGTAATATATTGTACCTTTCCTAGGAAACTGTGTAGGGCGTACCTTCTATATTCATCTGCTGGGTCTTGTGACTCATATGGCTTAATGCCAGATCCGTGACGACAGTGTTATTCAAAACTCAGGGTTACTGGATCTCACATTTGGGTCTCTAGTGGCCCAGCCATTACCCTCCAGTTTCTAAAGAAACCCAGGCTCATTCACATAGGAGTTAACTAATGGAATTTTTGCAGTCCCAAATCAGTTTTGTCTAATTACCTTCATCTGATGTAAGCCTCTCAATAAAAATATTAAATTGAGAATAGTGTCACTCTATGAGGCGCACATCTGTACCTCAGAGTTTTGAATATTTGAGTTGGAGAAACATTTATTTCTAATCTGATTTTCCCACATTAATTATCTTGAGGCATTTTAATATCCTTGGAGATGACTGCATCCACTAAATTTAGTCAAAATTTCATAGTCCGCATTGACAATCACTAACTTAACTTATGGTTTTCAGTAAAAATACCAGATTTGTAAGTGTATTGTTGGTAAAGTCGGTCAAGCATTTTGTTTTCCTCCTGTGATGGGCAAAGTAATGGCCCCCAAAGACATCTATGCCTTAATCCCCAGAACCTGTAAATATGTTAACTCATATTGGCAGAAAGGACTTTGCAGATAATGATTAAGAACCTTAAAACGGGGTGATTTTCCTGGATTATTCAGATGGGCCCAATCTCTTAAAGTTGAGAAGTGTTCCTGGATGCAGAGAATCAGAGAGACGGCAGTGTGAAGATTTGGTCTGCACTTGCCAGCTGTAAAGATGGAAGGAGGTGGCCAGGAGCCAAGGAATGCAGCCGGCTCCTAGAAGCTGGAAAAGGCAAGGAAATGAATCCTCCCCTAGAGTCTCCTGAAAGATAGTGTAAACTTGTTGACTCCTTGATCTTTTAGTCCACCAAGACCCGTGTTAGATGTGTAACCAACAGAACTGTAAGATAATAAATTTGTGTTCTTCAAGTCACCAAGTTTGTGGTAATTTGTTATAGCCAACAATAGAAAACAAATAGAGCTTCCTAGTTATTATACTATATTCATCACTCCTGCTGAGGCAGAAAAATAAGTTTAAAAGTGTTCAGGTCCCCTCTCACCATGGGGAGCTTTTATGTCCTCTCAATAAATCCTGCTTTCAAAACAAAAGTGGACTGGGAAAAGTACTCATCCCAAACTAGAAAGTGTAGTGTCATGGACATAAAAACTGGCCTGTAGTAGTGTTGGCACCCAGGTTCCCAACAGCCCAGCTCTGCCACTGGGTGAACACAGAAACTGAGAAAAGTACAGACCCTATCCCTCACAACTTGTGCTTCTCTCCTATCATTGGACAAAATGTTTATTTCCAAGTACGTGTTCTCCGTATAGTTTCCTCTAATTATTTTGCATACTGGTTTAATTTCTTATCTTTCTAGTGAAAACCAAGGTGGCAAAGTGTATAAATCTAGTATTTCCATATCTCAGCAAGAACAATTCTAAGTATCTGTAAAACTTAAAACATTCTTATGGTGGCTTACAAATGAAAGGAAAACTTTCCTAAACCAATTTTTTAAATCACTGCTTAAAACTGCTTGGAACCACTGCCTGACTCAAGCATGAAGGGAACTATAATCTTTATAGCACTGCTATTCATAACAGTCAAGTCAGCAGAGAATATTTTCACAGGTATTTTAAGGGCTCAAAGCTGTAGAAGTATTGTTATATTATTATGAAAAAGAGTCAGCTACTCAAGAAATTAAATTATGTTACCCACAACATTAACACAGCAAAGAACAACAACCTGATATAGTTTAGCCTAGAATATATTAGTTGTGTTTCCAATACAAGCATAATCAATAAAATGGTTTTAAATAGTATGTTAATACTGTATACTGACTCAGTTTTTAAACATTTAACCTACCATAATATCAATTAGGTAGTATCATAATGTTTTCCTACTTTTTAGGAGCTTTTTCTGGTAGCAACTAACTAGCAAATTTTCAAATACAAATCAGATTAAGTACTCAAAATGGTAAATAAATTAAGTCAAACCATTTGGTGTATTTTTGGGGCAGAAAGGAATTCAAAGAATAAGCATTTATGATGTTTAAGATAAGACATATCTTTCACTTACAAGTAATTAAATTTACATTTTTAAACATTGTTTCACATTCTTTTACAACTAACTAGCAAATTTTCAAACACAAACCAGATTAAGTACTCAAAATGGTAAATAAATTAAGTCAAACCGTTTGTTGTATTTTCGGGGTAGAAAGAAATTCAAAGAATAAGCATTTATGATGTTTAAGATAAGACATATCTTTCACTTACAAGTAATTAAATTTACATTTTTAAATTTTATTTCACACTCTCTTACAACTGTATTTCTCACCAGTTCTAGAAAGGTGAATGAAGAGCATCGTCTACTAACAACATAATCTCATGCAGAAACAGAGCAAGTTAGACGCAGGGTATATTACAGAAGACTTCAAAAATACAAGAAACAAAATGCAAATGTTAGCTATCTCTCTAGAGGTGGACTGTCTAAACCATTTACCTACCTCTCAGCAAAGCCATCTGCCTGCCTTCTACACTGAATAAGGTTCAGTTAATAAAGAAATGCGAGACTTCCCCATCCTATTCACTCCACTCTTGTTCTTTTTTCTCTTGTAAAGCTATGTATTAATTAATTGGAAATTGCCTTCACCTAACAGCTCCATTTAAATTAAGCATTACATTCTTCAAATAATATACTGATACAGTCCCCAGGAAATCAAGAAGAGGAAATAAATGCATCACTAACAACATGGGCAGAAGTCTCAGAATGAAAAGATTCAGAAGTACCCTGAACGAGGGAAACTGGTCTTGTGTGTCTCATCATTTATTGTTTATTGTTGAGACAATACTAACTTCTCAAGGAAAATATTCATTCATGGCTGTTCTGTCTGAATGTTATAAATGGTTCTATAGTATTTGTCTCATAAAGTCAAACGCAGCCAGCTTATCCTTAAGAAGAATGGATATTTATTTAAGGAAAACTTTCATAAAGCACTAAGTTCATTCATCATAATAATAGGAGCATCATTTTTACTATCAAATTGTGAGATGTTGAAAAGCAGTAAAAGTATGGCATAAGTATGAAATGGTTATCAATATACTTTGAACTTCATACAACTCTCCTTAACTAAATCTTTGTACGACAATGTAAGTTTTAATTTCTGTAACACACAAATTCTCAATTAGCTTGGCCCTTTTCTAATAATATATTCCCATATCAACACATTTCATATGTTAATGTTGTTTAAAGTGAATACAATACCAACAAAAGTATGTAATTTACACTTTAAAAAATAGCCCCACTTGCCCTCTGACAGCTGTCAAAATATTTTTAAAGTTACATATTTAAAATAGTTTGAAATAAAAGGCACTCCCGTGTGTGCTATTGCTATTTACCAGGGAGAGTAACAGGCATAATATTGTGTATTCAGTTATCTTTATAAACCTACCTCACGTGTGTGCGCGCGCGTGCACACACACACACACACACACACACACACACACACACACATATATACACACACACACACTTTAAGTACAACTGTAAATTTGTTCTAGGCAATTGGCTGAAATGTTTCTATTCACTATGATTTCAGTCAGTAGTATATCTGAGAAAGCAAGAAATCTGAAACAGAATAATAGAGGCATTTAGTAATTATTCGATATGCAAAACAAGGCACTTACCTTCCATGGCTAGAGACAACAGATATCGTACTGGAAGGCAAGCAACGGGAGAGGGGTTTATTGTGGGGTGAATCATCCCCGCGTAGATGCTCTGAACAACCCCTGTATGCATACTGACATCATCAGGAGAGACTTGGAGGCAGAGGATACTATGGTAACCAAGCAATGTGCTGGGAGACAGAAGCCTTTAATTGCTTTAACAACTTCCTGGGGCTCCAGCTACCAGGCTTGGATTTGCTAAGTAGGAAATGAAGGTTGTCACAGAGGCAGCGAGTGTGACAGTGAGCAAGAGGACTCAATGAATTCTGAATCTATTAATTGTGATGTGACTTTTTAATGACAAATGTCATTACGTGATTTTATCAGCATCATTCCTCTCACATCTGAAGCTCTAACGAAGGCACAGGTCAATAAATAATGCTCCCACGGTAGCAACAATCTAAGTATTCGTATATGGTTTGCTCATTTAACAGGCATTAATATTATTGCATTACAACCATCCTTATCCTTGAGAGTGAATACTTGATTCCCTTTGAAAAGCAGGCTCACATCTGTGCCTTTGGAGGTCAGCTTACTGACAACAATGAAAACTGATTCTCTCTATTTACTTCTTCAGGAGGCAGCAGCTGCCCGTTGCATTTATCTTCTAGTTCCAGTAAATCCTTGCCAATACATCACTTATCCAGAAAACACCTCCAGTGAAATGCCTGATTATGACACCCAGATAAAATCAGAAGAAATCTGTCGACTACTGCCACAGTTTTCTTGGCCAAGTCTCTTCCAGACGGGCAGAATTACTTCTACTTCTAACAACCCCCAAAACTACACATAATTAAATCTTCCCTTTGAACTATTTGTCCTTCCTGCATTGGTCACCCATGATTAGAGGAATACAACGCCTCTTAAAAATACCCAGTTTAAGCCAGGCTCGGTGGCTCAGCCTGTAATCCCGCGCCTTTGGGAGGCTGAGGT
>NW_007248796.1:434551-484815 GCF_000164805.1 Carlito syrichta
CGAGGCTGCGGTGGCCGGGAGCGGCCACTGCACTCCAGTCTGGGCGACAGAGTGAGACTCCAACTCAAAAAAAAAAAAAAAAAAAAAAATACCCAGTTTAAAGTAGTTGCTCAAAATAAAAACGGTGACATCAAATCAAGTCTATAATGATATACCATGCTTATTTGATCAGATGAGACACTCTAATAAGTATATAATTTATCATCTGTGCTATGAAAACTATTGTTTTCTTCTCCATGAATATTGGATTGACATGTTTTTAAACAATACCACAGTCTAATTTTTCTATTGCAAATACTGTTATTGTAAAAATAAGCAAGTAACGTGGCAGCTCTTCTTGAAGATATTCATAACACAATAAAAAATAATGGTTGTCATTCTGTGCTGTATATTTTGATCTCAGCTATTTCAAAGAAACTATTATTATTTCTATTTCAATTTAGATGAAGCTAAGCCTGCCTTTTAATGTTCCCCTTGTGAGTAAATAGTGTACAAATGTATAACCGTAATACTGCTTACTAAATGGTGAAATGGATTACAGCAGCACCAATTTACAATCTGAAAAAAATGTACAGAATTTTAACCTAATGACAAGTTGGACTTTTCACTCCTGTAGAGATTAGGAAGAATTCTCAAAGCAGGATAGTAAAGTCAGTGTTTACAAAATCACAATAATTCTGTTTTCTTAAATTCAAGTAAAGTGAAAGAGCTTTCCAACAAAATGGAATTATTCCTAGCCTTTCATTTGTTCTTTCTACAATCCTGAAAAGCAAAGCATGCAAAGTTTACTGTGATATAAGTGCATAGTGCCAAAAATATATACACATATTCAACTTTTAAAATAAATACACATGTTTATCTGAATATGCACTGAAAAATATCCAGAAGATACATAACCAGTGCTAGGAGTGGTGCTTCTGGCAGTTTCACTTGCAGACCAGGTTTGGGGGAGAGTTCTCCAAATTTTATATTATATACTTCAAAATTTTTTTATAAACCATGGACATAAATTACTGTTGTAAAAGTAGAAATTTAACTAAATATGTTCTGAACTTGCAATTATGGTTTACCTGCTCTCGGAAAAGGTCAATGACAGCGTGGGTGGGCTCGGTCCTAATGGACTAGCCAGACTATTTCAAGGTTGTTTCTAACAACAGTTAAGGGGAGATGATCCACCTGTCTAAATAGAATTCAGACGGAAAAAGCAAATAAAGATTATCTGGCAATACACACACAAAATGGGAGCAGGTATATCAAGTCCTCCAGAGATGTGACTATAAAGAAACAGTTCAACGGTAAAACTTGCTGGTTAGATTTTTTTTTTAATGTAGTTTAAAAAACATCATATCCAAAAATAAGACTACACCAAGAGGTTTCTGACACTACAAAAAAGCTGAAAGACAGATGGAAGACCATTAACAAAAACAAAAATCAAATATCAGTGGGACAAACACCCCCAGGTGGCCAAATTATATGGCCTGTTAGAGATGCTTGCTTTAGAGAAAAGAGGCCTAATTTCCCCAATCTCCATCCTGATTCCAGGCCTTAACATTTAGTTTGTATTCTCTTCATCTACAAAAGCTGCTCAAAGTGTCATGTGCCAGTCAGTGTTCTATTTCCTCTTGCCACTCCACTAAATTTTTTGGTCAGTGCAATCTCATCACCTGCTTAAAGAAGATCATAAACTTTTTCATGAATTGATAACTTTAAACAAAAATTACCCCTTTTCTTTTGATTCTAAAGGACAGCAACAGAAAGGCCCTGTGAAGTACATACCCACAATTGGCCACCCACAGAAGCACAAGGTCCAAAGGTTAGAAACAGAGCTGAGAGCTAGGACAAAATCTACCCAACAACACTAGCCCCACGGAGCTCTCACATGTTCTTGCAGGATAACTAAATACCTCCTTTTACCTGTCCTAAACTTCAGGGAGGAAAAAAATACTTCCTGTCCAAGAGGATCCTAAGGCTTCACAGACATTCAAATAATAATATAATTTCTAAAACCGAAAGAAAACAAAATTAGAAGGTGAAATATCTTTTCATAAGAAAAAAAATAGTATGTTTTTCAAAGAAATCACCCTACTGACTATCAGAGTGTTATAAATCTCATCTAACTCTAGGCAGCTACCTTAATCCTTAAATTGAAGTTCGGCGTTCAGCAAGGCCCTGAATCTAACTTGTTTCTTAAACTAAGTGAATTCATTGTGGCAAGTGCCAATCCAAAGGCAAATGGGAGCTAAAGTCTCACTTGTGAGGGGACATTTGGGCAGGATTTCTAAAACCCTGACTAGGTGGCTATTCTATCTCCTCCCCAAGTCTGTTTTCTGAGGAAAGGCAATACACCCTTCCTCCTAAACAAACTTTGCTTCCTAATGTATACTGAATTTCTTCCTAGTCCAGATGAGCAACATTCTTGACTCTTCTGATCTGGATAGAACACTGTTCCTCATTCCAGTTAAGCATGTTACAAGGACTGAAAAGTGACAATGGTAAATGGGACTTTATTACACGCAAAGAGGTTTCAACTTGTTAATAAAAACAAATCCATACTGATTTAATGAAATAAATATCACAAGAAAATCTAATGGCAAAAGGGTTGGGATGCCCCATCACCCTTAAATCCAGTCAGTAGACACATTTCACTGATCTCTGTCTCCTTGTTCCAGTACCACCATTTTCCCTCTATATCAGGTCTTCTTTGTCAGGCATCTCACGATGCTCTGGCCTCCTAACTGGGCTCCCTGACTTAAGTATTCTATGCATCACTTCATTCCTCCTGAGTCTTTATAAAATATTGTTTTGATCAGGTTATCACCAAACTCCCAAATCCTAAAAGGGTCCCCTTGTGAGTCACTGAATCGGATTTCAGTTTTAACATAAGCCCATATTTACCAGACTTATCCCCAGCACCTTGAGCAAAAGCCAGTTAGACAATTCGATGCACTAAATGTCCTGTACTTTCTTTCCTCCAGGCCTTTGCTCTTACTGTTTCCTCCTGGAATTCCACATCTACCTCCCCACCCACTGCAACCCCTTACACTTCTCGTTTCTCCTTCCTTTCCATCCAAACCCTACCAGTACTTCAAGATCCATCACTTCCATAAGAAACTTTAAACAAAAATTAGTCCCCCTAGAATTTCCAGTGTTCTCTACCTCGACAAGTGCATTTAAAACATTCAATTGCAAAAACAAAACAAAATAAAAAACATTCTATTGCACAGTTATGATCACGTATTTTACTTCCCAACTTCCTTTTGTCTCCTGAGAGATAGAGACAGAGTCTACGGTCTTGCTCTCTGTTGAGCACTAAGTCTTGCATCTGGCACTCACTTGATACTTATTCAAGAAATAAATGCAAAATGTATTATAGCCTAATTTTCTTCACTTCTCAAGGTGTTCCAGATTAAATTATCTCTCTTAATCTTTTAAACAACTCAATGTGGTAGGGTAAGGTAGAATTTAGAATTTCACTTTTAGAAATGAAACTAAAAAGAGCCTCAAAAGGACACCATAATTTCTCTTGTGTTACCTAGTTTCTAGGTCCCTCTATTCCATGCTACGCTCCTCACCTGGACATCTTATATTGCCTTGCAGTGAACTCACTATTTTTGAAAAGCTAAGGCTAGAATGGCCTTAATTTTTCTTCCTTACTCATGACCTCTGGCACAGTAACTCACCTCATCCTAACATCCTCAGGGCAGCTTATGAAGCTTGGGAGAAAATCTCTAGTTATTTTACTTTTTATTTTCCCTGCATCTAGCTACCACCCAATTTTCTCATAGGAAAAAAATCTTGTCTCACTGATTTAGTTAGTCTGGACAAGTCCATGACTTTTCTCAACATCACTTCCACATTTTCAAAAACAGAAGAACAACAGTATTGCCTAATATTGTAGTTATGAAGACAAAGATAATGCAAAAAATAGTCACATCATAAGTAGTCCATAAACAGCAGTTTTTATATTTAATATTAATAAACAAAAATCAGCCGGGCCTGGTGGCTCATGCCTGAATCCCAGCATTTTGAAAGGCCAAGGCAGGAAGATTGCTTGATGCCAGGAGTTCAAGACCATCCTGGGAAGCATAACGAGACCTCATGACTACAAAAAAAGAGAAAAAAAAGATGTATGTGATGGTGTGCACCTATAGTCCCAGCTACTTGGGAGGTTGAGGAAGGAGGATTACTTGAGCCCTCGAGGTCGAGGCTGTGGTGAGCCATGATCGTGCCACTGCACTCCCGGCTAGGTGATAGAGTGAGACTCTGACTCAAAAATAAATAATAAAAGTTAAAAAATCACAGAGAGCCAGATTACACCACTTTCTTTGGGAGGCTTCCTCTGTATTCTGGAACAGTGCTGTAATTGAGTGATGAGGAAGCAGAAGTAGCTAAAATAAACGTTTAAATGTTTAAATAAATGTTTAAAATGTTTAAAATAAGGGTGCTGGTCTCCTTCAGTTCAGCACGCTATGTGCTATGAAAGTGTTCCACAGCTTTTCTTCCATGTCTCCCACATAAATATCTATCTGTCCCCTTCTGCAACCAAACTCAGTAGAGCGCCCAGTGTATGGGTACTTTTCTCGTCCATGTAATAGACTGAAGCTACTCAAAGTTTTATCCTTAAAGAATTTTAATTTTGCTTTCATTTAAGGGTCCAGAAATACATCTTTATACTAACTCTGAACTCACCCAAGAGTCAATTAACTTTAATGTTTTCCCCAAACTAAACACGAATTATAAAGCTTTCAATGTTTTGAATCTAAAAGTCAAAGGAATTATAGATGATGGCTTACTTTAATAGCAAAAACTTATTTCAACATTTCATGATTCTAATTTTGATTATCATTCCCAGAGGATGTGCTGGATTAAGTTCTAATATACTTTTTCTAAAGAAGCTAGTTTAAGATAACTTCCCATTTTCACCTCTCAATTAGTGGAGTTTAAAATACCTTTTCCCTAGGATACAAATAAAGAACTTTGAGAGAAATGTAGAACATTTATGTGAATTTAACCATAGATACTGTTTTGTAAAATGAAAGAAAGCACAAGAAGGATTAAGCATGATGTCTGCAGGCTAAGAAGACCAACAGAGCAGAAAGGGTCTGACAGCAGGATGTGGGTTACAATGCTTCTGAATGAAGCAAAGGGGTTTTTTTGTGCAAGGGTCTCTCAAAGGGCATCCAGGCAGGTCAGTGTTTGGATTTAAATTAATCAACCGGTCAGTTCCACAATGCTAAGATTCCTTCTGTTTAACCGATTAAGGCAGGTTTACTGGCAGTTCCCAAATGATGTCAATAGCTTTTAAAAGGTCAAACGCAGCCACATATACCAAATGTCCCAGAGCAAAAAGCACCAATAATGATCCCCTCTATAATCTGTTGAGTGTGACTTATTAGGTGGTGGATTATCCCATTTTAATCAAAAGCCCTAGTTTTCTTTTTCCTTTTTCTCTTTTTCTAAAAGGCTGAAACATAATTTATAAATTATAATGATAGAAATTACAAAAATGCTGTATTATTCTATACTGTGTCTGATTAAAACAATAAATATAGTTTCGCTGCAATATCACATGGCAGGGGAGTGCAGGGTGGAAACTTCCAGTCAATGGGGCCAAGTTGAATGTAGCAACTTAAACTAAGCAAGTTAAAACTAACGCAATATCTGTGTTATTACCACAAAATCACACAAAGAAAGCTAGAGTTGCAACCATTGTCAAGTAAGAAATACTCAGAATACAGTAAGTATAAAAAAAAGGAAGAACCCAAGGCAGGTGAAAAATTCCTTCTCGGTTCAAAATTATTGATTCTAGCCTTTAGGGAGTTTCTTTAAAATCCAGTGTTTTTTCCAAGTAAGGGGTTGAATGCATTCTTGTAAAATATTAACCATGTCGTCTTGGGCATGAGTCTAAAAGGAAAAGGAAAGAGATGATGTGCCAAGGATTCTACAGTATAAAGTGATCAGGGTCAGTTCATCTGACAATGCTGTGGAAACAATAACTGCCAGCCCAGGGACTCAAAGGGAGTTCCAAGAACTCTACATGGCCCTTCGTTCTCATTAATGTGTCTGACCTCAACTATGGAAAAGGAGGAAATATTGCACAGTTTTTTAGAGCACAGTATCGGGTCTAAATCCCAGCTCGGTCACTTCTAATCACTGCAATCTCAGTCAAGCTACTTAATCTCCCTGGGTCTCACTTTTGTCACACGATCAAGTGAAGGAAAGAACAATCACATCTACAAAGGTTGCTGGAAGCATGTCTCCAAGCCAGTCACTGCTTCTAGTTCTGGGAAGACAGTGTTGAATAAGCCAGACAAGGCCACCACTCTCAGAGAACATTTTGGTGTGGGAGATAAAATAATGAACAATTAAAGAAAGAGGATACAATTTTATATATGTGGAAAAGGGTTCTGAAGAACCATAACACAGGATGATGAGATAATACACTGACTGGATGGGTGGGGAGGGGTGATTTAGATATGAACGTCACAGAGAAATCTAGTCTCAGAAGAAATGACATCTGAATAAGAAGAAGGAGCAAGGAGAAAATAATGAAAGGGCAGGGCCTTCTAAGCATAGAAAGCAGAAAGAACAGAGGTCCCAAGACAGAAATGAGTTTAGAATGTTTAAGGAACATAAAGAAGCCCAGTGTGGCTACAACATAGTGAGTGGCGAGTTTTGATATCTATTAGACAACTAAGTGAAGGAGTCAAGTAATGAATGAATGCATAAATGAAACTTGGGGTAGAGGCTACACTGGAAATGTAAATGTGGGAGTCACCTACACAAAACACAAATCTCTTTAAAGCACAGTGACCAGACATTGTTGTTGATAACCCATCTCTCCATTCCCACCTTTCCAAATAACTGGATTGATATTTGCATTAGAAAGACTGTCAGCAAAAAAGAAAAGATGGGTAGGACTGAACTAGTAGAGAGAGTGCAAATATGTTTCACATGCATTGCCAACCTCTATGAAATAGTAGGAACTTACTGGTGTTCCTTGTTGAGAAGGGTTTTGAGGCCAAGCATGAACCTGTGTAACAGTGTGTTCTATTATATACAAAATACATCAATGATAAAGATTTCCAAGGCTCTGGAACTGGAAGTTTTTATTCACTATCAGTTTCATTTTGGTACTTCTCTCTTACAATAATAGTGTGTAAATTACTTACCACTACTATACCTATTTTACAGTTAAGAAATCTAAGGTTCAGACAGAATATTATTTATCCAAAATGGTCAGCTTTCAAATAGTTAAAAATGAGGACCAATTTGGGTGTATATAACTCTGGATAGCATGCTCCCACCCAATATGATATATGCATGGAAGTTTGTAAAAATAAGCTCCCTCTTTGTATTCCCTTAACTGCATTTTAAGGGTATTTCCAGCTGAGCCTAGCACATCTGGCTCGAGTATAGAATTTCTTGTACAATCATCACTCTAGTTCTGGCATCTTCTCTAGTTTCTAAATTCACTTGTCACATTTTGAAGCATGCATCCAAGCACAATTCTTTTCCTTGTTGACGTTAGTGCAAAACATTCTATTTGTTAAAATGCCAAATCCTATTTGATTTAGTGATTAAGTAATCCTGTAAGCAAGCTGACATAATTTTAGCAGCTGTCAGAATTCCAGTTTATTTTAGTAATGGTTGCATCACCTACCCTATTTATCAGATCATAGCTTCTCATCTAGGTGTTTTAAAAAAACAAACACACACACTTTCTCAAATTAAGTTACTGACATTGTTATTGTAACTTCATCCACACAAGAGCAGATTCACATACCTTAATAAATAGCAATTTTGAGAAATTTCATCCTAAATGATAGGAATTTTAATTTTAAGGGCAGTGAGAAGCAAAAACTCACACAAGTTACAGAGTAAGTTCAATATAGACAGAAAAGCTAAAGTACACTTAATCCATAATGACTGTCTTTTCCCTCCACCCACCAAGGCTTTCTTTCTGATTTTTTGTGAAAAGACTTCATAACAGAGGAAAATGTATGCCTATACTATATTGATTTGATTCCAGTAAACGAACCAGAATTGGAATTTTTATTAGCAAGAGCCATAGGCAAGAGCAATATTACACTATACTTATCAAAGTGGTTAGTTTTATTCATGAACCCATGCTGGGTGAAGAAAAAAAAGAAGAAGAAGAAAAGCTAACTTCAAAGCATTATTGAAAGATGATTAACTCTCTAGCCACAAGTGAGAGTCACAAGCTACTTTGATGTGGGAGAATTATTTAGTGCCTAAATTTAAAGAAAGAATATCTACTATACAAGTTTAACCATTTTAAAAAAAGGGAGCCCAATAATATACTTCTTTTGTATGCTGAAAACCAGTAATTACCTAAGAGAATAAACAAAATTAGAACTCAGTCTCAGAAAGTATGCCTTAAATGCAAAGCTCACAAACAAAATTCCTCCCTCATCATAGAGTTCAGTGGCAAAATACCAGCTCTAATATGTACAGTAGAAAAAATGTCCCTCTTTACATTGTCACCTTCTCACATCACCCACACCCCATGGTTCTTGGGGCATTAATGAAGCTGCATGCACATCTTCATATCAAAAATTCCACCAAATTTAAATCCAAGTGTCATTCAGTATGTACATAATTGCAAAGACTAGGGTTGTATGAGAACGTGGGCCAACACTTCATTTGAAACTAACATGGGCAATGAGCTGAAATTGTTGATCCTGGGCCCTAGGCAATATCTGTCGTTATGTATAGCATATTGTGGCTTATTTTCACACAAACACTGAAAATTATTCTTTAGTATATATAATTTTTAAAGTTTGTGTAAAAATAGGTCATGGAATATACTATACAATTTCAAGAGAAAATGGAAATTACTAAAAGGAAAAGTGGGTGGATTAAAATGTATAATTTTTTTTTTAACAATGGTCCAAACATGAGGGAAAGCTGGAAGGCTAATACCATGTACTTAAGGTGACTTCTAGCATGTAAATATATTAGATCTGATATTATTTATTCAACTATTTGTATTAAACAATCTGGATATACTCAAATATTCTTAAAACCTAAATACTGAAACACTGCAATTTTCTCTTCCCTCTTCTACCAAATTGACACATCTCTATCAATAACTATTTGGAAAAATATTCCAGGCAATCTCAAAGAAATAATACCATGCTTCATTATGCAAAATGAAAATGTAGCTTTAAAAAAAAATTCTGACATTCTGTTCTGTATCCTGCTACAACAGGTCAAAAGCCATTAGCCACCTGCTGAAAACATAGACCAGAAATTAGAATGTCCTTCAAAATTATTTTGCATAAGATATTCTCAAAGTAAAACTGGTGAGGTGATATTCTAAATGTTTACAAATGTGATGGCTCACAAAGAAATACACTCACTATGCCAGAAATTAATTTTAAAACAATGTTTAATAATGGTCATATAGAACATTCACATTGGATTTTAAAAGCACCATGTCTATGTTAAGAGAAATTAAATTTGCAGAAGGTATATAAAATAACCAGCTCAATACTACATGGCTACAAATGACTCCAATAAAAATAAGACTCATTATGATTCCTGGGACTCTTCGGACATTCTCTCTTAGCCAGTAGTCTTCTGGAGAATGACCCAACAGACCTTTGGAATTTTTGAAACATTCTACAAATCTGTTTGCACAGAGGAAGCCAAACACCAGCACTTGTGCTGCTGCACATTTAAAGAATTCACAACTCTTGTTTAACATTTTGAAACTTGGCAATGAAGTGTGTGGCTCTCTATCACTACTTTATTAATAGATCCTCCCTCCCTCCCACCCTCCCTCCCTCCCTCTTTCTTTCTTTCTTTCTTTCTTTCTTTTTCTTTCTTTCTTTCTTTCTGTCTGTCTTTCTTTCTTTTTGAGTTGAGGTCTCTCTCTGTCACCCAGGCTAGAGTCCAGTGGCACGATCACAGCTCACCACAACCTCAACCTCCTGGACTCAGGTGATCATCCTGTCTCAGTCTATCAAGTAGCTGGGACTACAGACACACATCACCACACTGGCTATTTTTTTTTTTTTTTTTGTAGAGACAGAGATCTTGCTAAGTTGCCTTGGCTCGTCTCAAACTCTTGGGCTCAAGTACACCTCCCACCTCAGTCTCTGTTGGGATTATATACATGAGCCACCATGCCAGGCCTATTAATAGGTTCTATTAGCAGTTATTAGATAATTGGACATTTGGCACTTTGTTCAACCAGGTAATAAATTGTCTGATATACCTTAATGCTTTCAATCCTCATAACAACCTTACAATATAGGTAATATCTATTGCCATTTTACAAATAAGAAAACAAAGGCACACAGAGGTTAAGTAACTTTGCTCATAGTTACACAAACAGATGATGACTGAGTTTAAGAAGAAAAACTTATAGCTTTTCATGGAAGATGAGATCCTGAATGTGATGAGCAACCAATGGAAAGAAAAAGGAGAAGCCAAAAGTTCAAGGAGAGGCAAATGAAAGAATGGAATTGAAACAAATGCTTCATCTTTCACTATTTGCTCTAATCTTATTTGATTGACTGTGGTGCTTAACAAACGAAAGCGAACAGGTTACAGAACTGTAGCCAGTTCGGCAAGAGCAAAGATGGACTTCTACCGGACTTAAGCACTAGGAAGCTTCATTTTTCTTGCCTTACTTAAAAGGTGAATTTCTGCTGTGTGGAACTGCAAATACTCAATCTCACTGCCTAAACTCTGGAATGACCATGTCAGATTCCCTGGTTGCAGAGACACAGACAGGTCTATAAGCCCTGGACTACTGACCTATAAACCTGGCTCCTACCATGGATTGACTCTTGGAGACTGACTTCATGAAGGGCCTATGGAGTTCACAGTCTGTTAGCTCTGCTGATGTTGCCTTCATTGCCCTGAAAAAGTATAAATCAGTTTGTAAGAAATCTTAAACTAGTTCCTGATATAAATGTCCAGTGTCCCTTTCAAGAATCCTAATCCAAAATCCATGATCAGACCATGGGAATTTTTACTGATGCCAGTGGGTATTTAATTTGTCTGATCATTTCTCATAAGACATTTTTCTTTTAACACAATATCGCAGCCCTCTAAATCTTCAAGTGTAAACTAAACTTGGTTCATATACTATGAACTCCTACAAAATGCTTCTATCAAAATGAAGATTCTAAAACGTTTCAAGAAAAAATTCACTAAACTCTCCGATAATAAGGTTGGAAAAGAGTTCCTTTTCCACACCCAAAACAAAGGAATCCCTGCTTTAACTGAAGACAGTTCCTATTTGTTTTATAGATAAAGACCAAATTATGCATATTTTTGTGATTTTCAGTCAAGAATCAAGGTCAATTACCAGATTTTCTCTCATACCAATACCACAGCAGCAGCAAATACAGATGTTCCTCATCCCTTTCACTGTGAGTTTTTAATTTTGGTTTTCCCTTTCAGAGCAGCTAAGATTTCTTCATTTGTCAAAAGGGTAGCCATTAAGAAAATCATTTAGTTAATAAACAAGGAAATTAGCTAGGAAGCCTGATACAAAACAGATAGTAACAACACTAACAGCAATCTGTACACACAAATTAAAGCAGTAAGAGTTGCTCTGATAAGCACTTTTAAACTGCCGGTGGTACTCAAAAAACTGAGCATCACCAGCATTAAGGGTTAGGCAGGAGTTTAAAACTTTTCTTCTTGTCTCACTTGATTCTCACAGAAATCTCAATAATAACATCTGAGTTTTATCTAAGGATGTGCAGAGAAAGACAGCAGTAGAAAGAGGAAAAAGAAGTGTCAGCACAGGATAACCCGTCTTCCTTTCTGACCACTTTCCTGCATCTTCTTTTATTTGTCATTGTTTGGAGCAACCAGCTAACACTTGTTTAATTTTTGAGAAAAGACAAATAACCCAAGTAACAACATAAACAACACAATGGAAACAGGACTTGTGAATTTCACAAAAGACAAGGCCAAATTTTAAAGTGCACAGTCATCAAACACAAAAATTCACTTCAAAATTATCAGTCACATTTTACATGTTCTCTCTATATATTTTAAGCTGATAATCTTTAATTTATACACACAATAATTTTTGGTGGTATAATTGGCACAAATGTAAATATCATTACATTATATATTTAATCAAAATGTCTTCAGTTTTCTACAAAAAATTAAATCTTTCTTAAAATTCTATATTAAAATGATATAGATTAGGAAGAATCTACTAATTCAACAATACTAATATCTTCTTTCTGGTTTTAAAGAAGGAAAGAAAACCTCTTCCAAATCTAATCACTTTTTACAAAATGCTTGAAATGCTTTGTTTGCCACTGGCTTTAATAATTCCTCCCTTCAGTTGGCTGAAAATGCATCTAAATTAGTAAGAACCTACTTCTACCAATTCTTTCCGGGAAAACAGCTTTCCATCTGCCCAGAACATACTTCTGCTTCAGAATGTGGCCACTCCCAGCCTCTATCCCTCACTTCAACAGGACCTGGTCATCCTAGTCAGTGCTGCACTAAGCTGACCATCAATAAAAGGGAAATGGAAGATAACCAATAACCATTATTCATGTTTAAATTATCATCAAAATAGCTTTATGAAATAGAAAGCTAGAGTCTCAAGGGGTAACTGATCAAGGATACATAAACAACTTCAAGTACATTATAAATAAATTCATATGCATTAAATAAGTTGTGAGTTGTATTTAAAATTACCAAATAAAGAGATTAGTAGTTATATGAATATGGGCAATGGGTTTTTTAAAAGAAATATGCATTTAATTTGTTAAACCATAAATACTCAGGTAAATATAACACAATAAATTCAGTATATGTCTTACATATTGCTAAATTTAAAAATGTTTGGTCTAAATGTAAAAATAATCTTCCCTAAGCCTAATCCTTTATAAAACTGATAAATTAGTTGTATATGCAAATTTAGGGTAAAAGTGTTGCTATAGTTATGTGAAGCATTTAATATTTTCAAAATTCTTTTTAAAATCTTTTACTGGTTTAATATTTTAAACGAGAAGAGATATTTCTATATCACTTCTGTCTAAGCTTTGAAACAAAACCAGTACTTATTTACTGTACCTAATTTATGTACATAATATATTTAAAATACTGCGCTTAACCAACAACTGTTTTAAAGACTTTCCAATAGTTCCAAAATTTTAAAAATTTCCATTTGCAAAAAGTTTTTCATTTAAACATTAAAAATGGAAAGCCTAGACACCTTGGACTTAATTTATATGGATGTATATACATCTATGTCTTCTAGGGATTTTAAATGCAAAGAATCTTAGGTGTTCTATAAAAAATTCACACATTCAAAGAAGGTATCTTAGATAATGTTTAAAGGAAGAGAGGAAAAAGTAGGACCAAGACATTATTTTAGTGTGGAAAGGAAGTACTGTTCCTATGAGGCCCAAGACTACTAACCAACCATGATGCAAAATGGAATAAAAAAAGCATTCCAATATTACTGGATTAACACTAGACTCCACTTGGCAGCACTCTTAACTTATGTGCTACTGTATGGCCTGAGACTTTTGTGCATTTTTTTTCCCTAAGATGACTACAGAAAGCACATTTCTTGCTCATAATCAAATCGTCCGTTAGTGAGGGATTACCCATGAGCACAAAACCCGTAAAGCTGTATTCTGATTTGTAATAAAACCAATGATAACTATGTGACACAAATTCTTCACTTGATACAATTATGGTCTGTGGGGTACCTTTAAATAAGGAGCACCTCTAATATATTTAGAATAGATTTAAAATTACAAATACTAAACTTGTCATCAACCTTTTGTGTTAGTGCACTGCCCCTATTCGAACTCTTCACAATGCCAATCAGTGGCAAATGGGTTCCTACGTGTTTTATGTTTTTGAAAGATTAAGAGCGTGCACACCAAGTGCCCCAAAGCAACCAAAGAGATCTTAACAGCCAATTGCTAGGTAAATAGATAAAATGAAAAAGTCTTGTGTAATTGCTAAGCGTTTTTATACACATATATTTATTTCCTGGAACTTGGTAAATGTTTGCTTTGAAAGTAACCTCCACAATCTTTTCCCATGTCCTTTACACTACTGGATTGGAGAGCAATTTGTGACAATACAAATGTAATTTACCTTCAATACTTTTCCCAATGTTATAATTTTGGATCACGTTTGTTACTTCCTATCTTCTCCAATATATACACAAACCCTCATATACGCACCATTAATGTTAACTTTTGTATGTCCAAAGTGAATTTTCTACTTCTGTACATACCATGTACCCCCCCAAAATAAATGGCTCTAATCTCCATTCATGAAAAAAAGGAGTAAAGAGTTGTTCAAACGCTATGTTGTAAGGAACGCAATCCTATTCAATATTCCATTTATTATTACCTTCCTTACTAGTATGGCAAATGCTCTCAATATTTGCACATTTTCCAGTAAAAATGACAATTGATGTTATGTTTCAGCAATATTTGGAGTACTAGAACAGATTCAAATTAAAATGTTCACAATAGCCATACTTTCCTTCAAAAATCTCCTAGCATGTCCTAGATAAAACCCTAGAGACAAGCTATCTGAAGTTGCCTGGTTATTATTGTAAGACTGAGTGCTTTACAACTAATTTATTGACAGGGTTTCAAGCCAGGGTTGGAAGAAGGGAATTAACCACATTATATTTACCTTACATTCAGAAACAATGCCCAAATGAAGTTGTTAGCTATTTTAAAAGGTTTTTCTGTTTTGAAATTTATTTTATTCTTACCTTGGTAACACTTGGAAAAACATTGAAAATGAAAAATCTACTGGAGAAAAAGCAGTTGCAAAAGAAAAAATATACACTGAGTTAATATTTTTAATACAAATAAATCTTACAAATATAAAAGAAAAGAATGCATCAACAGAGTAATCTCAACATGTAGAAATATAAATATCCAACAATCATATAAAAAATCATCAAGTCACCAGCACAAATTAAAATGAATGATCTCTGTTTTTAACTTCTCAAATTGGCAATTAAAACAAACTAAATTCAGGGTGGGAAATGGGTATTCTCATACAGAATGCCACAGAAATAAAAACTGTCACATGGCCTTCCTGAAAGAAAATTGGGTACATGTGCATCAAACACTTCTAAAAATCTTCATACACTTTTACTTCACTTTGCTTCTAGGAATTCATTTTAAGAAAATAGAGACAGGCAAAAGATTAATCTAAAAGTATTCTCATCAGAGTGTCATTTATAATAGAAAAGAAAATTCTAAAATCCCAATAATAGAGGATTGGGACAGGCATAAAATGAAATGCAATGCAGCTACTGAGAATGCAGCTGTAAAAGAACATTTAGTCACAGGAGAAATTGTTCACTATCTAATGTTCAGTGGAAAATATTGTTCTGTTATCTTAATTTTTTTTTTTTTTTTATTTGGAGTCTCACTCAGTCACCCAGACTGGAGTGCAGTGGCCGCTCCTGGCCACCGCAGCCTCGACCTGCTGGCCTCCGGCAATCCTTCCACCTCAGCCTTCCAAGTAGCTGGAACTACAGGCACGCACTACCACGCCCGGCTAAGTTTTTGATTTATTGTAGAGATGAAGTCTCGCCAAGTTGCCCAGGCAGGTCTCGAACCCGCAGGCTCAGGCATTCCACTCACCTCAGCCTCCCAAGGGTGTGGGATTACAGGCTGAGCCACCGAGCCCGGCTTGTTATCTTAATTTTATGTCTCAGTTTTCTATCTGTTTGTGTGTGCACATATATGCATGAACAGAACAGTAGAATGGCTGATACAGACAAATGATGTCACTGCTTAAATCTGGGTGGAAACATAATGAGCGAGTTTTAAAATACTGCCTTGTTTCTTTTTTTTGCATTTGCCAATTTTTCATAGTGAACAAGAATTCAATAACACAAAGGGGGAGAATATAATTGTTCATAAAATAAAACTGCATAACTTCTGATATGTGATATTCAGTTTCTAATAAATGGAACAGCACTGCTCAGAATAATTTTTAAAATGTTCCTGGAATAGACTCTATGCCCACAGAAATGAAGAGAGTGGCATCACTTCACCTGGCAAAGTAACTGTATCTACCCAAAACCATACGAAGCAGCTATATCTAACATAATACCACACTATTAGGATAGGTTTCTCACCTTATCACTTACATATATTCCCAGGGTAATAGTCAAATCACCCTCATAAGAACCAGAGACATAGAGAAAGTTACTGTCACTGTGTAGTAAGCACTAAGATGATCATGAGCCCTTCTGTGATTTCATTAAACCTCCATGCACATCTATAAAATGGGAATAATAGCCCTATCGATACTTTCAGCCTAAATAATTGCTCAGATAATACTATTATTGTTTTTTATATCAACAACGAAACTTCATGGAGAACTTTAGAATAGCTAAGACAAATTAGTCCCCATAATCTAGTATATTAGACAGAACCTTTTTAATTGTATTTTAAATGCTATGTTCTCTATCTGTTCATTGAGCATGTAAGTAGAGTTTAAGAGTTACTGTTAAACTGATTATTTTTCACGAGGCTATGACTGTAATTTCCTGAATAAACAACTATCACTCAACAAATATTCATTGAGCATCATCCATGTTCCAAGAATTATGTCAAGTACTTAGAGAAACTATTTTTGAATATGGGTAAATCATTCCCCAGATCATATAAAAGGAAAGTGTACTTTTCCCAAACTCAGTCTAATGATAACTACTGAATATTTATGAATATAAATAATTAGCTAGCCCTTATATTTATCTTGTAGTTTCTTGTCTTAATAAGTGGAAGCATTTTATTACTTTTAACGCCATTTTAGTAAGTTTTATCTTTTTATTGTGGTAAATATACATAATATAAAATTTGCTATTTTAACCATTTGGGGGTGTACAGTTCATTGGCATTAAGTACACTTACACTTTTGCTCAGTCATGCCACTGCCACCATCCATCTTCAGAACTTATTTATCTTCCCAAACTGAATCTCTGTATCCATTAAACAATATCCACATTCCCCCTTCCCCCAGCCCCTGGCCCCTAGTATTCTCTTTTCTGTTTTACAAATTTGAGTGCACTAGGTACTTCATGCAAGTGGAATCATACCGTATTTGTCCTTTTGTGTCTGGCTTATTTTACTTAGCATAATGTCTTCAAGGTTCATCCATGTTATAGAATGTGTCAGAATATCAATCCTTTTAATGCTGAATGATATTACATTGTATATATATTCTACATTTTGCTTATCCATTCATCTGTTGATGGATACTGGTCGTTTCCACCTTTTGGCTATTGTGAATAATGCTCCAATAAACACTGGCTTATAAATGTCTATTCAAATCTCTGCTTTCAATTCTTTTGGACATATATCCAGAAATGGACTTGCTGGATAAGATTTGCTTTTAAAACTCCAACTTTCAATAAACATGTTTTCTGATTTAAAAAAAAAAATCAAGAAACATAAAATTCAATCTCTAAACTGAGTTTTTAATGGTCAAAGAGCTATTTTATTTTCTTTCTTTGTATGCATTAAAAACTCAAGTTAAAAATACAAGTATTGTTCATACCTATGACTTAAGGTAAGTCTGCTGATAATGCCAGTGTTAGCCAACTTTTCTCTAGCAAGGCCCACCACTCTTTGATAATGTCATCCTTAAAAACTCTTACTGTCTCCCCACACCTCCTAGCCTCTGATCTTGAATGTCAACCATGAGGGTACTTCATAAAACTTCTGTCTTTGCAGAGGATATGTTCTCCTCAACTATTAACGCATTTTATCTCTCATTTCCGGATAATACATATGTGTTTTAATAATGTTACCACAATAATCACAATTTTGCTGTTAATATAAAAGGAAGAATTCCAGCCAAATGGAATAAGGCAAAGCAATATGTCTGAAATAAAAGCATAAGCCTTTTCCATCAAAAAACCAGATGTAATACAATTGGCCCATAATACAGATGTTAGGATCTGTTACTCAGGAGTGTCAATTAAGTTCCACTATACTAAAAAATTAATATGTGAGAATTCTTTGTACCTTTTAAAATTATGTAAAATGAATTAAGGCATTTCATCACTATTGTGAGTGGAAATATAATCTAGAGGTATAAAGTCACCATTTAAAAATGTTCAACTGTGAATCACTGACCACTTGAGAAATGTAGTTTCTATAAAAAAGAAATGGAGTTATTATGCCTTGCATGTAATCCATAACTTTAAGACACCAGTGGCATGATGAAGTTATTAAAGCCTTTCTGACAAAGTATAGACCATAATAACTCACTGCCACCTTCATCAAAGCTGGTGAGTTATGGAGTATATGAAGGGTAATTACCCTTCAAATAAAGTATGTAGGCAGTTTCTTATTATAAATGTTTGTTTTAAATATATAAATTGTCACATCCTGTTAACAAACAATTTAAAGTAGGCTGAACTATGTGATTAAATTATAAAAAGAAAATTATTTCATATCTGATCATTTCTTATCCCAGACCTCAAATATATAATAATTTCTGTTACTAGAGTACAGTGAGTGGTACTGAAGTCAATCAAAGCCGTGTAAGTGCAAATTAACTGGAATAAGACTTTCCTCAAGTATTTTTACATCAAGGAATAGCAAAAGATTTTTCACAGATGTGGTACAATTTTGGTTCTTAAATCAAAAGCAAATGAATCTATTTTGTCAAATCTGCCAATAATGACAGTAGCAACCTAGAAATATCTATTATATGTGTATCATTTAATAAATCCCAACCCACATACTTTACAGGCTAAATCATAACTTAGAGAATTCAGATTCCTTAGATGGGGGCTATAAATAAATACTGGCAATATTGGTAATGTCCTGAGAATAGCCAACATTTTAAAAAATCTCAGTAATGCTCTATAATTAGTTGAATTTGTCATTCATTCACCAAGGGATTCATACCTTGAAAGAAGCTACAGGACACCTAAGAGTATCATAAATGATTAACTTCCTTGCTGAGAGTGGCACAATCTTTTTTTCTTCTAGGAGTAAAGCTGACTGGGGTCTTGCCCAGACTTGAATTTAGGCATTGAGACCATAGAGTGGCATTATTTTCTATTCATTGTATCGCACCCAGGAAATTTGTCCCAACCATGGGCCAGTCCCAGGACATGAGAACTTCAAGCAGCACAGGGTAGTGGTAGCTATAGTTAGAACATTACTGGAACATGTCCAAGTTAGAAGAGCTGTGTAGGTCTGGCGAGTCCTAGAAATACAAATGCCACGAACAACATCAAAACCTCTTCTGCCAGCTCCCACCCTAACTGAAATAGGTTGAAAAATGAGGATGGTAGAACTATTTTGAAAGAGATAAGTAAAATGTTAAAAATGAAGCATTCTTCCCTGGACTTTCTACCAGCATAATGGTTTTTAAATTAATAGAAGATTTTAAGTGAAATTCAGATCATTATAATTCAAGAGCAGTGTTGAACAGCCTCCATTTACAAATCTCAGATGGAAGAATAAGATTCTTTTTGGCTTCCAGAGGTGTGGCCTTCTTCTCATTAGAGGGGTCAAATGTATCTGCTGGGATTTATTATTACTATCATTATTATTACTAATTATAATCACACGTTGCTTGGTAGTTATCTTTTTTATAACTTTTGACATAGAATTTTTACACATATTGTTGACCTGTATGCCACACATCAAAAGAGTGGTAATTTAGTTGTTTCTATTCAGAGTAAATTATTGATTTGCTACTGACTATGCTCAGAATGAAGATGAATGAAACAAGATTTAAAGTTGGGAAGAATTCAGAGTTTAGTTCCTTCCTGACTCCCAGTTTTGAGCTAAAAAAATAGTCTGTGTCTAAATCTTAAGATAAGTTTTCATTTCTATTTATTTTGAAACTATACTATATTTTTAATGTATTTCTACATTTTCTCTATGAATGGTTAGAATTCCTAGAAATCGCTAATTTACTATCATTCCATTCAATGTTCAGCAGGTCATAACACTAACAGAAATCACATTTAAAAGACTCAGAAACTGTTAATAGCAACAACTTAGAAAATAAGACTAAGTAGAGAATGAAAAATTATTATATTAATAAGGGCTTACTTTTAATAATTGCTTAATTAAATGCTAGGCACTATTCAAAGTACTTTCACAGGTTTTAATTCATTCAAGCTAAAAAAAAAAAAAAAAAAAAAAAAAAAAAACACCCTGAAATAAGTAATATCAGTTTCTCCATTTTGCATAGAGGAAACAGACACAGAGAGTTTAAGTATTGTGTGTCCAAAGTCATACCTTGTGTATGCAGGTAGAACTCATTCTGGCTCCAGAACCTGTGAATTTAATCATTACACAAAACTGCCTCCGTTAACAGCTAAGAGGTGAGATTTATTCTTGTGTTTCCCTTCTCAGTTCTCTCTCTGAAAATGAATGTGTTTGATGTATACTTGACCCAAAAATGAAACAATATGTTTGCAAAAAGTAAATTTTGTTTATTCACAATTGTGCTAACATATTCTACAAATTCTATTAATGACTAAAAATAAATGATCCAGTGTAAGAAAGTATAGATATGTGTAAAGTTCAGTATCTTTGGTTCGATTTGAAATAAAACGGTCAATTTTTAAAATAAATTATTTAGGACATATGTACTCATTTGAATGACTGATTTTTTCAAAAAAAATTTAAATACAATGATGGGAACTCCCAACATCACACCTCAATCCCCATTTGTTTCCAACGCTCCAGAGCCAAATTTCCAATTAGGCAAAAACATCTCTTACTGGATGTTTATAAGCATCTGGTATTCAATACTTTTATGGTTTCCCCTAAGCTTGCTGTTTCTAAAGACATTTTTGCCTTGTTTAATGACATGACTTAATCAACTCAGAAAGAAACTTCACATTTCTTTGACCTTGCTCTCTCCTTCAACCTCTTCCAACCAATCACCAAATTCCACTAAATTTGTCTCTGATACATCTCCTGAACCCATCACCTCCCTTCATTCCCACATCCATTACACTCATTCTTAACCCTATCTTCTTACCCCCATGATCTGTGTAGAGATAATAGCTCCTGGCCCTGAGCGATGGCTCATGCCTGTAATCTCAGTACTTTAGGGAGCTGAAGCAAGAGAATCACTTGAACCCAGGAATTAAAAAAAAAAAAAAAAAAAAATAGCCAGGCTTGGTGACATGTATCTACAGTCCCCTTACCCAGGAGGCTGAGGCAGAAGGATCACCTGAGCCCAGTAGGTTGAGGCTGCAGTGAGCTGTGATCGTGCCACTGCACTACAGCCTGGGTGACCTGAGACCTTAACTCAAAATAAATAAATAACAGCTCTCCTCTGGTCTGTCCCTTATTTAGTCAGTTCTCTACATTATCTGCCAAAGTCCTCTTCTAAAACACAAAAATGTAAAACTTTTTTAAACAGTTTCCAACTGTTTACAGCAGAGGTTCTCAAACTCTGAAGGGTATTGGATTCACTTGAAAGGCTTATCAGCCGGGCTCGGTGGCTCAGTCTGTAATCCCGCGCCTTTGAGAGGCTGAGGTGAGTGGATTGCCTGAGCCCGAGGGTTCGAGACCCGCCAGGGCTAGGCGAGACCTCATCTCTACAATAAATCAAAAAAAAAAAAAAAATTAGCCGGGTGTGGTAGCGCGCGCCTGTAGTTCCAGCTACTGGAAGGCTGAGACGGAAGGATCGCTGGAGCCCAGTGGGTCGAGGCTGCGGTGGCTGGGAGCGGCCACTGCACTCCAGTCTGGGCAACTGAGTGAGACTCCAACTCAAAAAAAAAAAAGAAAAGAAAGGCTTATCAAACAAAATATTGCTGGGGACACCCTCCCCCCTTCTCTTTTCCTACTAAATAATACTGGGATAGGGTCCAAGAACCTGCATTTCCTACAACTTCCTAGAAGTATTAATACCACTGAGCTAGCAATTGCCTCTCAGTTTCCCAACCAGAGTTGTGCATTAAAACTGCTTGGGGAAGTTTAATCAAATGCCCGCTGAACCTTAAACCAATTAGATGCAAACATTGTTGGTTTGCTTTTTAACCCTGCAGGTGATTCTGATTTCCAGCAGTACTGAGAACCACTGTTTAGAAAGAAGTTCCAAATCCTTAACATGGCATTCAAGACCTCTCATTTGGTGTGTGTGTACTTGTTCTGCCTAAAACAAAAACAAAAACAAAACCCCTAATCAATTAAATAATAACAAGAATAACACTGTTTGCCCATCTCTAAAAGGATGCATTTATTTCCAAATGATTTTGTGAGAATTAAATGAGATCACATATGGTAAATGCTAACCCAGCAGCTGATACAAAGTCATCTCAATACATGTTAGCTTCCCTTGCTTTCTAATCATTCAACAAATATGTATGGCTCACCCTCTTTTGGTGGAGGTTGCATTCTGTACTTGGAATGCCTGATTGGATAAGGCAGACATGGTACCTGCCCTCAGAAAGCTGAGGGAGATTAAGCTAATAAATACCAAACATTAATTACTTTTGTAGTAAGTACTGTCCAAGGAGTGGAAAAGGTACTATGAGAATTTACAACAGCAATACCTACATTTGTCCAGGGTGAGTGTACCAAGAAAAACCTGAGTTTTGCGAGTGGGAGAGGGGAAAAAGTGAAAAGCATATTCAGGCCAACTCAACAGCTCCACCAATAACCTTCAGGCAGAAAGGTGTGCTATGGACAAAAAAGGCTGGTGTGGCTGGAGCTTACTGGTGCCCCTGAGAGAAGAAGAGGGATACCAGATAAGAACAGAAAGACAGTCAGGGCAATAATACAGAACTTGAACTTGATCCAAGAGCAAAGGGAAATCATTCAAGTATTGTGCAGCCAGGTCTGTATGAGGCTGTCGTCCTTCACCCAGAATGTTCCTTGATGGTGGACGCTGTCCATCCTCCTCTTTGTGTCCTGGCCCAGTGGCCTCCAACTGCCACACGTAAAGCCCAGGGGAGACCGGAAGACTTTCCAGGGTGTAAGCTGGCACAGAGGTAGATTTCAGAGAATCTGTTTCTAGATCCTCAGTCTTCAATGATATTCTTTCCTAAAACTGAACTGTTTGAGACTGAATCTGGAATCTGAAAATTCTTTTTTTCTACCAGTGCTTTTGAGCTTAGTTTTACTACGAGCTTGTCTCACAGCGGAAATACTTCAGAGGGCCCAAATAAAGGGCTGATTCTAAACACTGGTGTTGGTGATGAAAAAAATGAATAACTCTAATGATCAGGCAACACATTCTTTTTCAACTCAGATGGGTTTTAATCTTTGCTTTTGTTGAAACTGAAGGTAGATCTAAGCAATGGTCATCTACACTAATTTTTATCCCATGATTTTGGGACATAATTATATTAGAAATCGTTTGTTTATCTGAAATTCAAATTTAACTGGGTATCGTCGATTTTTATTTGCTGAATCTGGCAATCCACCCACATTTTCATCCTGAATTGGGCCCCGTAAATTATGTAGCTGATCCTTATAATGACAACACATATAAATACTCACTTCATAAGGAAAATGAATAAACTGGGTAATGTATGACACCAGCTGAGCTCACACCAAATTACTTTCTTACTTTTTATTTGGGCTTTTTCTTTTCCTGACTTTGCATCTCCCTATACTCTGACATACAACTTTCCTGCCAAGTTTCCATCTTAGAGAAGGTGTAAAAGTGGCGCTGCCAACTAAAAAATAAAAACTGGAAAATGGAGGTCCATTAGCATCCCAGATACACAAACAACATGGAGAGTATAACAGAAGGAAAGAAAATTTAAGATAGATTTTTCACAAAAGCACAATTTCCTTAAAAAAAAAAAACTGGTTACAAAAAAGCAAAAATGTTGTCTGTAGCAATATCACCAGTAATAAATAAAATTAGAGAGAGAGAGAGAGAGAGAAGGAGGGAGCACTCTGGGAACTTTATTGATTTTGACTTGTCCACTACCTGGAACTTAAAACCTAATATTGAATTTGGAAATATCTCTAAACCCTATGATGCTACTTTCATTTTTAAATATTATGTTTGAAAGGTTTGCATGCACGTCTCACTTCTCAATAAATATAGATATTTTTCCTTCAAGTGCCTTTGTGTAACAAGGATTGGGTTTTTTTCTTTCTTTTCTATAGCTGTCAATCATATATATTATTTGTGTCTACTTCAAACTCATTTTGCAGTGAAGGATTTCAAAATCTCCTCTCCTTCCTCTGGGGGAAAAACAAAGGGTAAAACAAACAAGGAAGATGACTTCGTATAATCCTTTCATTTCAGATTCTGATTCCTTCCTGCTATGAGCTTCATCCCAGAGTTCTGCTTTATGTGCTTCAGATATGGACAAGATGAAAGAAGCTCTTATATCCTATAAAGAGCAAATTCACCTTTGGTGTAAATGTTGGAGAAGGATAAAGAATGATTTACTCTTTGAAGAGAATATAATGTGTTCTGAAAGTGTTCAGGTTTGAAATTCTCCAAATGATGAGCTCCTAGAAAGAGCCATTACACAAGCAAAAACACCAAAACCAATGCATCTTTCCTCAACTCAAGGCTTGAAGCAAGTAGACTGAAATAGGTAGTGGATGAGAACATGAATGAGGGCCACAGATGACTTGGCTTCAGATGCCAGCCCAGCCACGTATCCTTATGACCTTAGGCAAGTATCTGAAGTTCTTGGTACCTTGTCTACATGAAGGAGATGATAACAACAGAATCTGTTTCGGAGGGTTGTTATAAGCTTTAAAAAGGCAGATGGGCATGGTGGCTAATGCCTGTAATTTCAGCACTTTGGGAGGCCTTGGCAAAAGGATTACTTGAACCTAGGAAGTGGAGGCCATGGTGAGCTGTGATTGCGCCACTGCACTCCAGTGGGTGACAGATTAAGACCCTGACTTAATAATAATAATAATAATAATAATAAAGGCATGGTTCTTAGAACCATGTAGTGTTATCACATCAGTATTAAAAATATTTCTGGCCTTAATCTATAAATACAAGTGCTTTTTTTACAGTAGTTAACCTTCTCATGTATTTTTCCTGGCATGCATAGCAAAGATCGAGGTTTTAAAGAAAAATGTTATTTTGTCTTTTATTTCCTATCAAGACTCAGAGCTTATAGAAAGCTAAACAAATTTTATAAATATAGCCTGTCTGAAAAGTATTGTACTGTCATACAAAGAGCAGTACAGGGGACACCCAAGACATGAATTAAAGTCCTGGTCACAGCTAAGCTGTGACTGCACTTTGGCATTTAGTTTTGGTTTTGTTTTTGTTTTTGTTTTTCCTCATCTATAAAATGAGAAGGTGCCCACGGAATTTCTAATGTTTCCTACAGAACTAAAATTCTGTAGGATTTTGTAACCTTTAACATTAATGTCAAACTTGTCAGAGAGGAATTCAGTGAACTCTTACTTACCAAAGGACCTTCTTGGAATAGTCTTTCTTGAAATTCTAGGTCTCTAGGCTTTTATACTACAAAATTTACCATCCTATAATGTTTCTGCCTCTTACCACTCTAAAGCCAGGCAACAAAATAATCCCCAAATTAAATGACACGAAAAACAAGAATGAAGAATTATTAAAAGCTTCCTTTACCAGCTGGGCCTGGCAGAAAAATTAATAACACCTATTAGTATAGTATGCAATGTTCTAACCCATATTAACAAATATTATATCATTCTAAAGACAATTTTTTGGAGCAAGTAGAGACCTCAGTGCAGTTGATTCTAAACCTGAAGCAACTTGCCTCCAAGGAGACATTTGGCAATGTCTGGCAGTACTGTTGGTTATCACAAGCTGGGGAGTACACTGGCAGTGGGTAGAAGCCAAAGATGCTGCCAAATACCCTCCAATGCACAGGACAGCCCCCCACAACACAGAATTACCTGACCCAGTATGTTAAAAGTGCTGATATTGAAAAACCCTGTCTGAGAGCAATGAGTTTTCGTGGGGAGCTGTACTGCTCCCTAGTGCGAGATTCAGAAATCTGGTTGCTAGGGTTGGTGTGGGAAGAGGGCTGTCTGCATGAGTAGGCAGGGGTCCAGTCCAGAGAGGCATCATACCTCCTGCAAGAAAATCCTTGTTGATGAAGTGTGGCACCACATCCTACTCAACTTTCTAACGTCCCACAGATCACATGGTGATAAATGTCTGTATGATTATCTGATTATCTTTGTGTACATACATACAGAAAGAATGTTTTACATGGTTTAAACACTCATATTTAGAAAATGAAGCTACTACATAAAAAAAATCAAAGAAAGGTAATATTTTGTTTTATCTGGAACTTTACCAAGAATTACCCATCATTTGGGAAAAATCACCAATAACAATATCATTTGTGGTACAACAGTCTTCCTTTATCCTTGGATGCCTTAAACCGCAGACAGCACTGAACCCTACTATGTGTTTTTGATGTGATAACCAAGATGGCTACTAAGCAGCTAATGGGCAGGGTGGGGGACGGGGGCAGACAGTGTGTGTAGTGTGAATAGCTGAACAAAGGGGATGCTCACATCCTGGGCACGATGGAGCAGGAGGGTGTAAGTTTTCATCATGCTATTCAGAAAGGCGTGCAAGTGAAAACTTACAAATTGCTTATCTCTGGAATTTTTCATTTAATATGTTCAAACCAAGGATAACTGAAACCGTGGATGAGGGGGGAATAGTCTATTTAAGTGCTCAATATAACAACAAAGACATTGATCTGCAGTTGTAGCTGTCACATACACTGTTATTTTATGTCTAGGCAAAAGACCTCTCAAAATTTTTTCTGAGGTGGGGTCTTACTCTATTGCCCAGGCTGGAGTACAGTGACACAATCACAGTTCACCACAGCCCCAACCTCCTAGGTTCAGAAGATCCTTGTATATCAGTCTCCCAAATAGGTGGGACATACAGACACACACACACCCTTATTTATTTATTTATTTATTTATTTATTTATTTATTTATTTATTTATTGCCCAGGCTGGTCTCAAACTCCCAGGCTCAAGAAATCCTCTTACCTTGGTCTCCCAAAGTGCTGGGATTATAGACGTGAGCCACTGTGCCTAACCAGCATAGGGTTTTGAATAGTTCATTATGTCTTCCAGTGTAATTGTAACTGCCATTTACATATTGAAATACATAATATTTTATTATAACTTGCTTATACCTGTATTGTTCTTTTATATTACAATTAGGAAATATATATATATATATTTTTTTTTAATGACACATTTAGGTAGGTTATATTTTTTTTTTTTTTTTTTTGGTTTCTTTTGATAATTTCTTTTTTTTCTCTTTTAATTTTTATTTTAAAATTGTGGGGTACAATTCAGGGTTAGGTATACAAATATCCATTGTGCAGGTACCCTTGTTGATGAGGTGTGTCCCCCCTTCTCCAGGCAGATATCGACTACTGTCAATCCCAACTCCCTGCTCCTTCTCCCCCGCTCCGCAGTTTCCCACTACTGCCAATACTTTTCTTATAGTATTATGGTAGTTGTTCAAGGTCCACTTATGAGTGAGAACATGTGATACTCAGTTTTTTGTTTCTGTGAGAGATCACTCAGTATTATAAACTCTAATTCCATTCAGGTTGTTGTGACGTTCATGATTTTGTTCTTCTTTATGGCTGCATAATATTCCATTGTGTATATGTACCACATTTTTTTACCCAGTCCTCTTTTGATGGGCAGCATGGTTGGTTCCACGTTCTTGCTATTGAGAACAATACTGCAATAAACATACATGTGCAGGTATCTTTTTTATAGAGTGATTTGAATTCTTCCGGGTATATTCCCAGTGGGGGGATTGCGGAGTCATATGGAAGGTCGATTTTTAGAACTTTTAGGAATCATTGCACTGATTTCCACAGAGGCTGTACTAGTTTACACTCCCACCAACAGTGTAGAAATGTTCCCTTTTCGCCACATCCTCTCCAGCATCTGTCATCTTTTTAGTTATTGATGATGGCCATCCTTACTGGAGTTAGGTAGTATCTCAGTGTAGTTTTAATTTGCATCTCCTTGATGACTAGTGAAGCTGAACATTTTTTCATGTATCTGTTGGCTGCTCATATGTCTTCTTTTGAGAAGTGTCCATTCATATCTTTAGCCCACTTTGTAGTGGGGCTGTTTGTTTTTTTCTTTTCAGCACGTTTGAGTTCCTTGTAGATCCTTGATGTTAGGTCTTTGTCAGACATGTAGTTGGCAAATATTTTTTCCCAGTCTGTGGGCTGTCTCCTTGCTCTCTTGATGGCTTCTTTGTCTTTGTAGAAGCTTGTCAGTTTAATAAGACCCCACTTGTCTATCTTCTATCTTATGGTCTAGGCACTTCGGGTTTTGATCAGAAATTGGTTGCCAGTTCCAACTTCCATAAGAGTGTCTCCTGTGTTTTCTAAGGTTCTTACAGTTTGAGGTTTTACATTTAGATCTGTGATTCATTTAGAGCTAATTTTTGTGTATGAGGATAGGTAGGGGTCCTGTTTCAATCTTCTGCATGTGGTCAGCCAGTTTTCCCAGCACCATTTACTGAATAGTTCTCCTCTCCCCAGTAGTGGGTGGTAGAGGCTTTGTCCAAGATGAGTTGGTTGAGAAATTGAGGTTTTGCTTCTTGTACCAATACCAGGCTGTTTTGATTATTTTCGCTTTATAATGAAGTTTAAAGTCTGGGAGTGTGATACCTTCTGCTTTGTTTTTGTTTTGTTTTGCTGAGGATTGTTTTGACTATTCTTGGTCATTTATGTTTCCATATGAATTCCTGTATTGCTTTTTCTAGGTCTGAAAAGAATGTTGTTGGTAACTCAATGAGCATTGTGTTAAATCTGTAGATTGCCTTAGGTAAAATGGACATCTTAACAATGTTGATTCTTCCACTCCATGAGCATGGAATATTTTTCCACTTGTTTGTGACGTCTGATTTCTTTGAGCAGTGTTTTCTAGTTTTCATTGTAAAGGTCTTTCACATTTCTGGTTAGGAGGATGCCAAGGTATTTCTTTTTCTTTCTTTTTTTTTTTTTGGTGGCTGTTGTGAATGAAATTTTGCTTTTTATTTGGGTTTCTGTTTGTTTATTATTGGTGTATAGAAATGCAATTGTTTTTTGCACTTTTATTTTATACCCTGAAACTTAGCAGGCTATATTCTATAAAAATTTCATTTTGCAGTAGTAAAGAGGGCACTACAAAACATGCTATAAAAAAGAAGGCACTGGATCCAATAGGATTGAGAATATTTATGAATTACTTCACTCAATCCACTCACTCTGTGGAAGACAAGTTGGAGGACCAGAGAGAAGCCCCTCGGATCTTCTCATGGCAAATCCAAGGAGTTTTCCATAACAGGTAATTCTATTCTAGTCTGATCTTATATTTATGCTCTCAATAGATCTCTGAGTACTGGAGATTGTCTGATTCAAATCAACACCAAGTATTTTCTCCATATACACAAGATAAACCTGACCTGTGTAGCATCTACATATAGAATATTACCATGGGAACCATGACAAGGACAAACTGAGAAAGCTGTCACCACCAACCCACCAGAAAACTAAGTTCATTCATTGTATGTCTCTGCAATCTTCCATGTAAAAACAAAGTGAATGGAAATGACTCATTTCAGAGGTTGCTAATTTGGTAAGATTAAATCACCACAGGTCTAAAGTTTCCTCTGGAACAAAATGCCACAGACCAGGCTTTGGAAGGAAAACAACAATAATAATCTACTTGAGCAGTCCCACAATTCATTTTATCCATTCATGGGGTTCAGTTTCCATTTCACTCCAAATGCCAGGGAGACCAAATGCCAGTTTTGATTACTCTGACTCCTTAATATGATTTTGGTAATATTGCAATCTCCTTCCTGAAACCTTAATTTTCCCTCTTGTTTACTTGTTAGGCAAACATTAATTGAGTGCTCCATGTCCAAAATACTGTACAGAACGCTTTAGGGAATTAAAAAGAAGACAAACTGTCTGCCTTTGGCAATGTTACCACCTACAAGAGACAGAACAAATATAAACATATAAACACAAGTACAGGGCAAAATGGAGGACACTGCAGAAGAGCAATATGCAAGTATTTAAGGGAAACACAAGCCACATCTTGGAAAAAAAGAGGCATTGAGGTGAGAGCTGAAAGGCAATTCTCCCAAGTCGCTTTTTTAATTCATATTGCAGGCTTTCTCCTTTGACTGTTTTTTCTGTCTAGTGGAGGGTCCAAGAGGGGTTTACGTTATATCTAGCCCACTTAACCCAAGATAGCACAATGTCATTCAAGAGTTAAATCACAAGTAACACAATTCTGCCCGCAAAAGAAATAACTGCAGGTCACTCGAGGGCAAACAGAAATTTGGCAGATGACCTTTCATTTATAGCATCACAGAAGAAAAATAAATAGAACTATCCTGTATTAATCTCTAGTCTAGCAAAACAACTTCTCTCTCTTTTTTTTTCATCCATAAAAACAGAGAACAATAACTTCAGTGACCTCTACTTTGTAGGGAAAATTAAAAACAGCTTAAACCAACATGCTCTCTACTTCTGGACAAAAATAAAATACCTCCATGTAGTAAAAGAGGTCCCAGAAATGAATGGCAACATTCTCTGTTCCTCAAATATTCAAATATAAATCACTTACCTCTGAGCTGAAGGGCTACTTTCTTAACAAGCATTTTACCCACAGATTGCTTCTGGGAAGAAAAGGCCTAATTTGGGCTAATTTTAAAATTCTCTAGTACAATCAGTCTCTGAGACAATTAGGTCAATTTTTTCAGAAACCCCCATTTAAATACTTGATTTTTCTCTAGCTAAAGTTTTATTCATTCAACTAATATTTATAGAGCACCTGCTATGTTCCAGGAAACTGCTGTAAAAATCCAGCCTTAATAAAGTTGCAATTCTAGTGGGAAAACAACAGTGTGGGGAAACTAAATTATATGCTTGATAAAAGCTAGTTTTACTGGGGGAAAAGAGAATATGGCAAAGCAATCAAGAAGCAGAGGTGAATATGGACAATTTTAAACAGGGTAGTCAAGGTGGGTCTCAATGAGAAAGTGACTTAAACAGTCTTAAATTCATTTTTTTAAAAACTCTCCTTTGTGAATTATGTGAATTCATATGTTGCTTCACTTTTTCCATTTTTATATTACTGTATTTATGGCTACATGGTGACCTTGAAGAAGATCCATTTCAAGATGAAGTTCCACATTCAGAAAACTGCCCTACGATATAAATATGCCTCTCCCACAAAAGAAACATTTCTGCAAACTTGCAAAAACAAATGAGGGAGCAAGAGGGACAAATTCACAAAATTTAAAAACAAAGTCTCAAAATATGTGGGAACAACCTAAATAAAAGACGTGTAAGATACACCAGGCATGGTGGCTGATACCTGTAATCCCAGCACTTTGAGAGGCCACGATGGCAGCAATGCTTGAGCCCAGGAGCTCGAGACCAGCCTAGGCAACATAGTGAGACCTCATCGCCACCAAAAAAAAAAACAACCAAAAAATTAGCCAGGCATGGTGGTGCATACCTGTAGTCCCTGCTACTTAGGAGGCTGAGTGGAAAGATCACCTAAGCCCAGAGGTTAGAAGCTGCAGTGAACCTTGACCATGCCATTGCACACCAGGGCTGGGAGACTGAATTAGACTCTGACTCAAAAAAATAAAAATAAAAAATAATAAAATAAATGTATGATGTAAAAAAATTAATTTTGCTGAGAACTGTAAATGCAGACACACAACAATGTAAAAAATATATTATTACCCAAAATGGAAGTACTATAAAAAAGTTCTAGAGATATGTGCACAACAATGTGAATATACGTAATACAATTGAACTGTACACTTAAAAATGGTTAGATGGTAAATTTTGTTGTGTTGTTTTTTTAACCACAAAATGTTTTTGAGTTCAAACAACAGACAAAAATTCATAAAGTAACACAAAATGCTCCATATTACACCAAATTATCAATACTGGAGATCAGGAAATAGTGTCATATTGACAACCTCACTTTTAAAAATTTTTTAGGATGGATGCAGTTACTCAAGCCTGTAATCCCAGCACTTTGGGAGGCCAAGGCAAGAGGATTGCCTGAGCCCAGGTGTTCGGGACTAGCCTGGGTAACTTGAGATCTTGTTTCTACAATAAATCAAAACATTAGCCGGGTGTGGTAGTGTGTGCCTGTAGTCTCAGATATTTGGAAGGCTGAGGCGGAAGGATCGCCTGAGCCCAGCAGATCGAGCAACAGAGTGAGACTCTGACTTAAAAAAAAAAAAAAATTTCTTAAGGGTATATCTCATTCAACCAAAGTATCTAGAGTCCAATAAATAAGAGGAGAAAAAACAATTATTCAATTAATTATGTTGAACACATTTGTAAAATGTATAGAAAAATATATAATTAGATACTTATGACATATATAAAATTAAATTCCAGAATTAAGTAGTTAAACATAAGATGTAAAATGATAAACAACTAGAATAAAATATAGGTAAATATTATCTGATCTTGGAGTGAGAATTTTGTTATAAAAATAAAAATAATAGAGAAGATAAATGTATTGAATTTATTATCAATAACTAAAATAACTGAAATAATTACCTTCAGCAATGGAAATACATAAAATTAAAATGTCATGTCTATTAAAGAAAATTCACCGTGTATAAAACCAAAAGTTAAACAAAGAGACAAAAATGAATTGTAAAACATAACCTTAATATATAAAAAGTTCTTAAGTATCAATATGAAGAAGATATGTAAAGAACAAATAATAGACATGAATATATGTCAGAAAAGAACAAATAAAATATTCAAGATGATCAATAAGTATTTGAAAAACTGTACAATCACAACAGTGATTAAAGAAATAACAATGCTAATCTATAGACTACTTACTCTGTATCACTCATTGCCTTAACTATTATATGTCCCCTCTCTAATTTTATTCTCTCACAACTGTTTTAGTAGAAAGAAAACTTTCTCCTGCTTTCAAGATGAAAAACCTGAGTCACAAAAAGGTCACATTCCAAGGCCAGGCAGACTCACTTCAGGATATTTCTCTTAATTATCAAACTACACTGCCACCACAATTTTTTTTTTAAAGAAGAAAACTTTTTATTGTGTCAAATGTTGTCTAGGGTAGGCCTCCACAAACTAGGTCCACAAGCCAAATGTCCCACTGCCCATAAGCTAAGAATGAATGATTTTTATACTTTTAATTGTCTAAAAAAATTAAAAGAAGAACAATACTTTGTTGCATATAAAAATTATATGAAGTTTAAATTACCATATCCATAAGTAAAGTTTTGTGTATTGTCTATGACTGCTTTTACGCCATAACAGCAAAGTTGAGTAGCTACAAGACAAATGTGGCCTGCTAAAACCTAAAGTATTTGCCATCTGGTCTTTCACAGAAAAAGTCTGCTAGTCCCTCATATGGGATGTGGTCACCTGGGGTCTCTTCTATAAGAGACTGTAAAAGGCAAACAAAAACAATACAAAGCAAAAATTGTAACTCTATACTTTTTGATCCAGTAATTTTAGTTTATCACAAAGAAAAGTAAAATTCACAGAAATTTGTATGTAAAAACTATTGCAGCAGTATGAACCCAAGGAAGTCTGACTCCAGGCCTCAAGCTCACTGCCAGGTCTAGCATGAGGTCTATACGTAAATACTGAGCCAATGTCTTGACTTCCAAGGAAACAGCTTTCCAAGTTTATCAAGTAACACCGATTAAAATTGGTATTTCTGAAATCCTATTATTCTGAACTTTCAACACCTTGAAATTATTACTACCAAGTTACATAACAGAGCTATTTAAAAAGACATTGTTTTTGTAGGTTGAATCATATGAATATTGCAGCATTCAAAGTTTATGACACATTAAAAATCTTAAAATCAAAAAGCAGACACAGACTAAATTTAAAATCCATCTCAAATACAGATGAACCTAAAATTGACAGTTTATTTTCAGCAAATAACATCTGACACATAAGTGTATGTAATTTCTCAAAGTTTATTTGTCTAACAGTTTTGTTGGCATTTGATTTGTAAATTTGTTTTATGTTATAACTGTATAAGTGCTATGCACTAAGACATTTTATTTCATGTTTTAATATACCACATATATGTAACATTATGAGAAATATAATTAAGTCAAACTGGAATGAAGACGTTTTCCTTTGAAAAAAAGCCTATATAGTTCACAAGTTTGAGCACAATGTGTATATCTTGAATTGCGTAAGTATCCTAGTATATACTTTTGAAAAAAACAAATTGCAGTCCTCTCCTGCTTGATCTCACAAACTCAATGTGTAGCAGCACAGGACATCAAGTTGAAGACGACAGCACAAAACAAGCTATTTTCACATGCCTTCACATTCAAAACAAAGCAATTAACTTTTGTGAGCCTCAGCTTTCTCTTCCATAAAATGGAGATGATGGTTTGCACTGTAGGGCTGCAGAAAACATTAGAGGTGCTCTAGGTAAGGTATATAATATTAATAATATCTAACAACTTCTGAGCAGTCAATCACATGCCAGGCATTTTCTACACAAATAACATTTTATATGCCTCGCCTCGAATAACAATTACAATTACTGTACTGTATGAAGTGACACCTGCATATCCCTGTTTTAAAGATGATGACATAGCCGGGCTCAGTGGCTCAGCCTGTAATCCTGCGCTTTGGGAGTCTGAGGTGAGTGGATTGCCTGGGTAACTTGGCAAGACCTCATCTCTACAATAAATCAAAAAAATTAGTTGGGCGTGGTAGCGCACGCCTGTAATTCCAGCTACTTGGAAGCCTGAGGTGGAAGGCTCTCCAGAGCTCAGCAAGTCGAGGCTGCAGTGGCAGGGAGCGGCCACTGCACTCCAGTCTGGGCAACCAAGTGAGACTCCAGCTAAAAAATAAAATAAAATAAATATAAAAAAATGATGACCCTAAGAGGTCAAGTAGCTAGTAAGAAGCAGAACCAAGACAGCCCCAGTGCTTTGACAGGCTGAGGTGGGAGGAATGCTTGAGACCAGTTCTAGATCAGCCTGGGCAACATAGTAAGACCCTGTTTCTATAAAAAATTTAAAAATTAGCTAGATGTGGTGGTGCATCTATAGTCTCAGCTACTTGGTAAGCTGAGGCAGGAGGATCATTTAAGGCCAGGAGTTTGAGACCAGACTGGGCATCATAGCAAGATTCCATATCTACATAAAATTTTTAAAAAATAGTCAAGTATAATGGCACATGCTTGTAGGTTCAGCTAATTGGGAGGCTGAAGCAGAAGGATCACTTGAGCCTAGGGGTTCAAGGCTGCAGTGAACTATGATCATGCCATTGTATTCCAGTCTGGACAATATAGCAAGACCCTGATTGAAAAAGAAAAAAAAAAAAAAAAAGACCCGAGACATAAGCCGAATGTCTAATGCCAGAAGGAAGCTAATTTTCTTCTCACTCTACAAAATTACCTCAATAGCTGGGAGCAATTACTATGATACTGATGTCCATAGTTTACCAGGACGAGAGAACATAAATATTTTTTTCTTTTAAATCTAGCCACAGCCCTTGAAGCACACCACAGCCTCTGAGAGGGGCTCCAAAGCATTCGAGTGATAAACCTTTCCAGAATGTTATTTTCCAATCGGCATCCAGCTTCTCTCTATAAAACTTAGGGCATACAAAGCACCTTTATTTTTGAAAGGTTTCAAAATTCTGACAGTAGTGTAAACATCAATTTCCTCTTCTCAGGAATCTGAAAGGTCCTTCCCCCAGTCTTTCCTCCCTTTGTGTTGAAAATGCTAGACTAAGCCACTAGGCATAAGGACAAAGTGCTTAGGGGAAGGAGCCAAAAACATAGCCACCAAGTTTGTGGTACAGACGAAAAATTGCTTGGTTAACATTACAAAGTTGATGAGCTTCAATTTCAGGAGGGCTATCCTTCAAAAAAATAAGACTACTTTTGTTCCATCTCCTATGTTTCCTCTGCCTAGAATACAGCACTAATGACAAACCACTTCAATTTCATTCTCACTTGGCAAATGGGTTTGTTTTCATTTTTAAAAGGAAACTGAAATTATTATTACAACAGAATTATAATTGTTAGAAATGGGGGAAAAAGGTTATTAGATGACATAGTTCACAACCACCCCTAAATTCCATTCCCTAGACTCAAGTATGTATTGTACTAAAAAAATAAATGTTCAAAATTGCTACAGGGGCGAACTCTCTCAACTTCTTTGGAGAGAATTAAAAATGGCCAGCAGGAACTTATAACTTCCAAAATGTTTAACTAAAACCCTGTGACTCTTTTTTTTTCCTATGCAGCTACAACTTCCAAATGGCTCCACTATACAAAATACTTTATTATATGGACATGCCATAATAGCGGATTTTAAAACAAACACAAGCCCCTTTGAGGACCAATACAAATGTTACTGCCTTGAAATAAACAAACAAAAAACCTAGAGAAAGACACAATTAAAGCAATTCTTCACAGACTATAGAGAATGTTTAGGAAAATTATCAACTATTATTAAAACACAGCTAGCTATGAATCCTAGTGGATAAAATTAATAACAGCCATCAAGTTCCTGGGCAGTCATAGCCTTATATTAATATCAGGTATCTTAATTAATGAGTTCTTTCCATTTTTCTGAGTAAGAGTAATAGTAGTCATCACTATTATTGTAATAGGAGTAATCATCGTCTTTGTCATTGTCATCATAGTAGTAAACTGAGTGTGCTTGCTGTGCCCTGGTCTCCATTCTAAGAGTAAGTGTATTACATGGATGGTCTCATTTCTTCCCACAAGATAAGCTTTCAATGTCATCAAGCCAAAGCCTATGGATTCAAATCTGGCCCCACCACTTAGTACCTATGTGACCTTTGGCAAATTACCTTGACTCTGTGGGCCTCATTTTCCTTATTTGTAAATGGAAATAATACTGGTATCTACTTCACAGGGTGGCTGGGAGAATTAAATGGGTTAAGAATAGGTGACATGCTTAGAACCACGTCTGGCACATAATAAATACCATAAGGGCTAGCTATCATTAATTATGAGGAAACTGAGGCATAAGATGAGGAAACTGAGGCATAAGAAGGTTAAGTCACTTAGCCTTAGGCTTAGTCACTTAGGTCACATAGCTGATAAATGTTGGACGTGGGGTTTAAACCCAAGGCAGCCTGATGCTCAAGTCTACACCGTTAACCACCTGAAAAAAGCACCTATAGTTTTCAGCTATATAATGTTTTTAGATTTATATGTCAGGAAAAAACTGAAAGAACTCATGAATTAAGATACCTGATATTAATAAGGTTATGACTGCCCAGGAACTTGATGTCTGAGCACCCAAAGGTCAGAGACCTGTACTGGATGTGCAGATTACACAAAATACCAGATGGTCCCAGGTATATCCTGAAGCTCAGGTCCCAGGAAGAAAGAATATAAACAAAAGAATTTTAACTTGGAACAATAACGCATGACTGCAAAAACAAAAACAACAAAAAGAACATTTAAAATGGCCAGAAACGGGTCTTTCCTGACTCCAGGAACAAATGTACTTCCTTAAAATGTCCTGCCCACCCATCCTGCTCCTCACTGGGTGCACAAAATTCTCTAACCAACACCTTCTTTTTCAACACATTTTACAGTTGATGTTATCACTTCAGTCACTCTTTTGACCTTCTGATACTTAAGTTTAGAAGGGAAAATATTTAAGTAAAAAAACTTTGCCTAATAAGAACAAGGAAGGATGATGAGAATTAAGGTCACAAGTTTCATCTTATTATTATAATAGTTATCTTTTTCATAAAACTCTTTCACTCCTTTACAGTTCCAGAAAGAAAGTGTTCTCTTGTGTTTGAAAGATGAAGATCAAAACGGCTATTCTCTAGGTAATACCTACTTGATAGGATTAACAAGAGGAAATTTATTTCTACAATAGCCGTGAATCTGAAATTCATTATTTGTCTTTTTCTTTGCATTTTTTCCTACAAAAAACAATACACAGGAATAAACAACTGATGGTTATTTTTCCTTTAATGTAAATTGATGCAGCAATTAGTAAAAATCCTAATGAAGCAACTTAAAGAAAGTGCAGCTATTAAAACCTTTTCAACAGCATGGCAATTTGGAATGCAGGATCTGCAGTAAGAAAACTCTTTGGGATGACAACAAAACAGTCCCTTTTCTAGGTAAAGGTCAAGTATTCAATTTCTATTCACTCAATCTGAATTACTTTCTACAGCAGACTTCTCAAATGCAACCTATGTGCCCATCTGTGTGAAATAACAAATGGTTAAACTTTTAAAGGAAATAGCACACCATCTTCAGGTACCTTCCTCAAAGTCAAGCAAAGGCCATTTTAACACCAGAATCAGAGGCTATATGAAGATTAACGCATGCTCACCACATAAAATGGGACATCTTAGTGTCACATCTGGAGAAAAGTCCACAAAAGATGCACTTACATATTCTCCAATATCAACAAGGTAGAATGTGTCAAACTCTTTGTGCTACTGGAAAATAGCAATACAAGCAAACAAAAAAAGAAACTAATGAAGAAAAAGATATATAATCTCAAAGACAATCTTTAAGTCTAAAGAAGAATAAATTTTTATCAACCAAAGGTAGGGTGTCAAATAAAATAAAAACCATAGACATTTCTGTGTGTTTAGCGGAGAGGGGTCATTCTGTGTCACAGGACCGCATGTGACCTTTCAGAAAGCCAAAGGAGAGCATGATGGGCCAAAAAACCAATTGAAGCATTAGAATAATTCATACAAAAAAGTACATATAAAGATTATGTGAATAAACACATGAATCACATATTCTTCCCATTGACATTAGTATAATAACTGAATATACTGTTAAAACTTGGAGGAAAAAATAATTAGTTCTTTTGTTCCCTCTCTTGGCTGGCCCTCTTTAATTTATGCCAACTTAAAATGAACAGAATTTGCAGAACTCTAAAATAAATACATATAAATGTTCAGAATTTCACATGTAACTTTTATCAAGTATTTCATGTGTTATGCCCTGTATCATATAGAATACTAGCTCTTCCATGCCTAATTCACCTCGTCTACAAATCATTTTACTAATACAGCACTAAATCATGATCTTTGTGAGTATCCTTTCTTGTATCAAGCTGATACAGGTTGAATCGTGCCCCCTAAAAGATCTTCAAGTCTTAATTTCCAGTACTTGCAAATGTGACTTTATTTGGAAACAGAGTCTTTGTATATGATCCAGTTAAGATGAGGTCATTAGAGTAGACCATAATCCTATATATATGCCTGTGTCCTTATAAAAAGGGGAAACTTGGATATTGAAAGGGGAAACTTAAAGATACCTGCACATGTATGTTTATCCCAGCATTGTTCACAGTAGCAAGAACAGGACGGAACCGACTGGGAGGCCCATCAAAAGAGGACTGGATAAAAAAAAATTGGTACACATACACAATGGAATATTACACAGCCATAAAGAAGAACAAAATCATGAACTTCACAGCAAACTGGATGGACTTAGAGTCTATAATACTGAGTGATCTTTCACAGAAACAGAAAACTGAGTATCACATATTCTCACTCATAAGTGGACCTGGAACAATTTTTGTAATACTATAAGCAAAGGATTGGCAGTAGTGAGAAACAGCCAATAGGGGGGTAGGAAAGCGGGATTGGCAGTAGTGCTAATCTGCTGTGGAAGGGGCAGCACACTTCATCAACAAGGGTACCTGCATAATGAACATTCGTATACCTAACCCTGAATTGTATCCCACATCTTTAAAATAAAAAAAATTAAAAGGGGGAAAAAAGGAAAGGGGAAACTTGACACAGAGACAGACATGAGCAGAGGAAAGACAGGAGAGATGATGTGAAGACACAAGGAGAATGCCATCTACAAGCCAAGGAATGCCTGAAGCTATCAGAACAGAGAAGAGAGGAGTGGAACAGGTTTTTCCTCACAGCCCTAAGAGAGAGCCAATCCTGCCAATAAACGGATCTCAGACTTCTAGCCCAAGAACTAGGAGACAACACATTTCCATTGCTTAAGCCACCCAATTTGTGGTACTCTGTGACAGTCACCCAAGGAAACTAATACACATGCTGTGGTTGGAGCTGGCCCAGGCTTGCATAGTATAGCTGGAAGCTCAAGAAGCCTTACAGAATTGCAGCAGCACACATATGACTCTACACTGTGGGAAACAGTGTGAAAAACCTGCCATTTAGAGGAAGATAGGAAATATGCCCTTCTCAAGTATTAAAAACAATAACTTGCATTTGCTTCCTTACAACTATAGGGTGAATGAAATATAGGGAAGGCTTATTATCTTCATCTTATTGATGAGAAACTTGAACCTCAAAGAGCTGACTGTTTCGGCCTATGTCAAATATAGACATAGCATAGCAAATATTGGTGCCCAATCTTTTCTAGGAAAAAAGAATACAAGCATATATATTTTAACTTGGAACAAAGGTGGCCTTTAAGAAGTCATGCTTCTTCAAATGACCCAAGGAAGAAAGACAAAAATAATATCACACAGACTAAGTAGGCTGAGATGTTCGGTGATCCAAGAAAGATGGAATAAAGCACAGGAAATTAGTAGAAAAAGTAACCTGTAATTTGTGAACCAGGCCTTGAAAGAAGAGATGGAAATAGGCTAATAGAAAGAAAAGCGGCATCGTGATGAACAAATGCAATAACAAAAAGAAAAAAAAGGAAAAACTATGTGAAAAGCCTAAACAAACACTGAAAGAAGGTCTTCAATCGACTAACCAGAGAAGTCCAGAGAGGAATACAGTGGGAAATGGGGTTGAAATACGGTTAGGGACTTTCAGATGGGCTAAGAAAGGGGTCATCATTAACTGAACAGACACATAGTTACCACTGTCAGTTTTTGAGTATGGCTTGCTACGCTAAAGGAAGCTGTTCTAGTAACTGTGTTAAAATCAGTTTAGCAGCAGAGCAACCTGGGATTGTAGCTAGTAGTGACTTTGAAAAACTGATCAGGATTGAAGATAATTACCCTATTTAGAAGCGTTAGGTTTCAGCTAGTGGCAAGACATCCCTGACACCTTTCTTTCCACACTCCCCTATTTCTAGACATACTGGCCTTCTTGGTATTCTCTGGTGGGGGGATGAGGGGTGGGCTGAGTCCCTCTTGGTCCAGCCTGAAGGTCTTGTGCCTGTGCCCTCTGCTTGGTAGGATCTTTATTTGGGTCTTTGCTCAAATGCTACCTCTTCAGAGAGGTCTTTTTTGACTATCCTATCCAACAGGACCCCTTGCTGTAATTCTCCATTCCCTTATACTACTTCATTTATAGGACTTACTATTACTTAAAATTACATTTTTTTTTAACTTAATGGTTATCTGTCATTCTTATGTAAGCTCTATGAGTACGTACAGGGATGTTTCATGTTCACAGAGTTGTTGCCAGAGCCTGGAATGGAGCTTAGCATAAAGCAAGTAGTCACTAAATATTTGTTGGAATACATTTTTTAAAAATCCCATCTTATTCCCAAGTTCAACTGATGGTATCCCCTAAAATACTTTCAATCCATCTGCATGGCCACACCCCAGGATTCACCACCAGCCTGGTATATGCGATCATCTCTAATTGGATTCAAGCAGCAGCCACCTACTTCTCCCCACTGACACTCTGGCCCCATCCAACTCACTCCCCCACAGATGGTCTCACCAAAACACAAATCACATGGAATAATCAGCCCCTACTTAAAACACTCTCCATTGTTCTTAGGAGGAAAACCAAATTCTTTACTTGGCCAGCAAGACCCTGCATTTTCTGGCCCAGCCTAGATGTCCAGCCTCAGATGGCTCTACTTTCCCCTTGCTGCTCCTCAGTTATTTGGTTCCCTTCTGTAACAGGTCCTCTACAAAAATGACAGTTCCCTCTGTTGTCTGGGATGCTGTTCTCCCCACCCTTCCTCAGGCTCTCCTATTCACACTTCAGATATCAACCAAGTGTCACATCCCCAAGTTCCTGTTATATAAGCCCGCAAAACAATCAAATGGTTCTGTCTGTAATTATGTAATTATTAGCTGTTTTTTGTTGTATATGTATTTAATGACTATCTTCCTCCTGGATTCCTCACTTCATAATAGTATAGACCATGAATTTTTTGCTCAAAATCAGATCTCCAGGGTCAAGAACGGTGCTTGGTAAATGGCTGGCAGTAAACGAATATTTGTTGAATAAGTGAAAGAAGACACACTACTGAAACCAAAGAGCTAGAAGTCTCAATGCCAAATACACGTATATAAAAACTTTTCACAAATATTGAAGTGAAGATAAAAGCAAAGATATTAATGAAAATTTATAATTTGACTAGCAGCTGCTATTAAAACAGAAAGAGAGAAGGAACCCAGGACCATGCTAACTTTGAAACAGTGTTATTGACGGGATAATGATGGGACCAAAAGAATCTGTTTCATTAAGGAACTAGACAAGAACCAGTTCTAACAATTTACTGAAACCACATAGTTATGACTTGGGTAGTGACAGTAACTAGGTGAAAGGTGACATTTACATATCCCATTAACAGCTCCTTGACTCATCAGTAGGTTCTGGAAACATTTATCTATGCAGAGAAACCATTCAAACTTTCCTCTCCTTGGCATTTTCCATTATAAAAATACTCCAAAAAGTCCTTAGTTCCCTGGAAAATGTTTTAAAGACATTTCACTGTGGTCGATTAGGCATACGGTAATAGCTAAGTGAGGCAAGGGCCATGGAGGAAATGGCATACAATAGCAGAACCCACTTTGCTCCTGATTAAAGTTACTCAAGTGCAGCTAGAAGAAATATACACACTGAAAAGTTCTGAGCACTACAGGGTATCATGGGTTAAAGAACAAGCCCTAATTTTTTAAATACTCATTGTTACTGCTTTATTCTCCAAACACTAGAGCCAATATAATTCTAAATTCTCTGGGTGGGGGAGAGGGAAGAGAGGGAGAAAGAGTTTATTAGTTTATTAGTTTACTTTTATTTCCTTATTTCGGGCTTCTTTTAAAATAAGATGTAACATTGGTGAGCATGCAAAACAATCTAATTTTGTTTCTACTTATTCAAACCCATCAGTGACTCATGCAACAAACAGCAAGTATCTGGTTTTGTTTCTTAGGAGGGCACACCAACAGTTTCAAAAGCATACTCAAGTTTTACTGGAATCTGTTTTCCAAAGATGACTAAGAAAGGCCAGCAGGAAACTAGTAAAAATTCTCATTTTCAGAAATACAACAGACAATCACTATTTCCAGTTTCCCACTGCTCATCTGAAGAGAATGGAGGCACAAGGTGATACAAGCCTGAAGCACAGGTAAGGACTGTGGCAAATAACACAGAAAGGAAAAATGAAAGCGCAGGGAATAAGGGACTTTATCAGATTTAGGGAGGCAGAGCAAGAGGGATTATGGGGGAAGGATAACCAGTTTTTTCCACCTCTACAGAAATAGGATTTCAAAATTCGCAATTAAAAAAAAAAGACATTTAACAAAGTCACATTTTAAAAGTAAGTGGAGAAAAATTTTACTAGTGAATGCCTGCTGTATGCAAGGGACTCTATATTGGTACAAACCCTAGTAGTTAGTATATGACCTTGGCCTTCCAAAGGAGTATATCTAAAAATAAGGATTTGTTGATACAATTAGTAATGTAAATAAGAGGTATATGTATACCCTACACAAAAGTTTTCTTTAAACAATATGTAAGCCTCTAGTTGCATGCAAAAAATTGTCATGCTATTCAAATCAACTTATCCCTTTATAAAAGTTCCTTTCAAAAGAGTTCTAGACTCGGGCATGGTGGTTCATGCCTGTAATCCCAGTACTTTGGGAGTTAGAGGTGAGAGGACTGCTCGAGACCAGGAGTTTGAGACCAGCCTGGGCAACACAATGAGACTTCATCTCTACAAAACAATTGAAAAATAAGCTGGGCATGGTGGAGCATGCCTGTAGTCCCAGCTACTTGGGAGGCTGAGGCAGAAGGACCACCTGAGCCCAGGAGGTCAAGGCTGTGGGTGAGCCATGATTGTGCCACTGCATTCCAGCCTGGGTGACAGAGTGACGACCCGCCTCAAAAAAAAAAAAAAAAAAAAAAAAAATTCTAGAGGTAACATCCTTAGCAGGCTCTACATTACATAAGTGCGTAAAGATAATAAATTCAATCTTTAAAATATTTTAAACCTCAGATTTTTTAAAAGTTTGAATTAGTCTTCATATAAGTAAAATGTTACTGCACTATAAATGAGCACTATTTTAAAGAAAACTTCTTTAGGCATAGGTAAATGAAATTCTCAATATCTGAAATTTATGATAGGGCATTTTTAGTCATAAAAATAGCAGGCGGTCGTATAATTCTTCTATAAGGGCCTCCGCCTTCACTTTTATTTATTTCTGCTGCTGTTTTCTTTTGCTCATGTTGAACATGACCAGCAGTCCACTGTACACTCAGTGCAGGTAAAAACTGTCTTTTTGGCTGCATGTGTTGTTGGCTGGACTTGTCATTCTATGTCCTTTTACTTCCCAGTCCTTGTGGTCCATGTCCTCCTCTGACAGGGAGGCAGGTCTACCGCTTCTATTGTTTCTTGGCATCTCCTTCCAACTCTGCTGTGTCATTTAAAGCTATGTCTTAAAATACTACCCTTTTTTTTTTTTAAACCTAGTTTACTCCTTTCGGGAGGCTATCCTCTTACACCCCCTGAACAAGAGCGATCGGGAAGTCTTGCTTGTGTCCTCCCTCCTTTATGTGAACCCAGACCAGCACAGCTGGTTTGCAGCAGGCACTGCCTGGGTGCCTGCTGGACTGGCTGTGCTCCAGAACCCTGCTGTTCATATGCAACTCTTGTCCTTTCTTGTTAAGCATGGCTAGTAGATGAAGCCCAAGACAATGTTCAGAAGCTCAAGCTCATTTGAGTACAGATCCTAATCTCACAGTCACATAGGATTTCAAATAATTCTGTATATATGTAGAACTTCTGTGCCTAGTCTCTAAATTGGCACTGTAGATAATTAAACAAGCCTGAACTAAGTACTGTATAGACTATCCAAACTGAAATATTTCCATTTGCAAGCTAACAAACTAACATGTCACAGTTTCATGGATGAAGACATGAGACATAAGATTCTAGGGTCAGAAACAAATGATCATTACTCAAAAAAATCGCAGTAGCAGCAGTATTAGCATAGTTGTGCTAATTCCCTAAACTCAATCCCCATAGTATGATGCAAAAAGGGCAGGTGATACCTGTATACTCACAACAAGAGGGGAACCCTAGCTTAGGATATCTGAATTTATACTAGGCAGTAAGCCTGACTGCCCTTTGCTCCAGAGGGAAAGACTACTTCTATCTTCCAAGGCTATCTGCTATACAAATGTCCTTGAGAAGGTTTAGAAAGCAGTAAGTGCCTCTGCTCACAAGCCATGCACAAATGTGAGTGACTTATGGATAATTGAATCCCAACAGTGGAGGTATCATTCATATCTCTGGAATCCATTCATCTCTCTCCCACCTGATTGAATACCCTGACTCTAGTCATACTCAATTATTGCGAAGACCATTGCAAGCTTCCCAAATGATTATCCTCCTTCCACGACTGCCCCCTCCCAGGCATTCTCCATACCGTAGCCAGAACATACCTTGTAACACAAATCTAATTTTGCCACTCCTGTTTCAGTCTTTGACGTCATCCACTGTCCTTAAGATGAGGCCAGCCCCCTTAGCAATTTCCACAAAGCCTTGAATGATGTATCCCTGCCTCTATTTGCACCACTTCCTTTGCTTCTTCTTCTAAGATTCATGCCTTTAGTCAAACTAAATGTCTTTAATTTCCTCAAATGCAGAGGTCACAAAGTGGTGGCCCTGGGTTGGATTCCAACTACAGATTTGTCTGGTTTGGCCCACACAATAGTTTAAAAAGCATTTGGGCCATTTCATATTTTGGGAGATTTCATATTTATACAACATGAATTTTCAGCTCCTCTTTAAAAATCAAGGCATCTGGCAACACTTGGCCTGCATCCCAACCTGACAATACTTGGCTGAAGCTGAGTATCTCCTGTTCCCTTTAGACAGCCTGGATTCTCCAGGTTGCCACACCTCTCCCTCCTGCTCTCATCTATGTATTCTTTGCCATTATCTGTCTGACTTCCATTCTAAGGCATTGGGCTTCCATTCAAGGCATTCCCCGTGGTCTGGAATATTCTTTCAACCTTCCCACTTCTTCAGCTGCTAAATTCTACTCATGCTCAAGTCCTAGTGTATTCACATCCTCTGGGAAGTTTTCCCCGACCATCACCAACTCAATTAGGATGAGACACTGCACTGTGTGACACCCACCCAGGACCCTGCCATTCCATTATGTCTCTTGGGGCTCTCTGCACTATCCCTAATGTGGCATGAATCACATGATATTATAATTTTATATTTACAAATCTGCATCTCTCCCTAGACTTTTAGGTCATAAGAGAGTGACGATGACTCTTATATGCCATTGGATGCCAGTGCCTAGGAAACAGCCAAACACATAATAGGGACTCAATAAATACTTGTTGAATACATGAATGAAACATGTTAGCTGAGGAATGGCTACTTAAAAATATTTCGGGGTGTGCATATATTTATATGCTTGTATATTTACTCATCTAAAAGATTTGGACCTTTGAAATGCTATTTCTTCCCCCACTCCCCCTGTCCTCCAAAAATCCTTAAATAACTACTATGTAGTAGAGTAGTAGTTGTAGATTAACAATGTGCTAAGCACTTCACATGGATAAGCTCATTTAATGCTTGCAGCAGTTTTTGGGGGGTAAGTACTTCCATTATTCCCATTTTGAAAATGAAAAAAACTGAGGATCTGGAAGGTTAAATAACTTACCCAAGGTCACATGACTCATAAATTCCTGGGCAGGACTCAAACCCAGGCCCATGAGAACCCAGAGTTAAAATTCTTAACCACAGACAATTTACAAATTTAGATTTTTAATGTGCCCTGAATGATACAAGACCACACAGGGTCAGGGTAAGAATAAACCACATTCATCAGGCAACTGGAATGATGTTTCTACTCCTGTCACCGACTAGTTGTTCAACCTTGGATAAGAAGATGGTCTTAGTCTCCACGACAATACAGTAAACTGTGGTAGACACACAATGACTGAAATTTCTCCCAGGCGACACAGGACACCACCAACAACTTTATTCACAGCTCCTCCATTGAGCTATTTGTATACGGTTTTAGCAAATTAGCTCTTACAGACAAAAAGAGTTAAAATGGTGAAGAAAGTTTTTATGCATACAAGAACCTTTCTGGCTCAAAATTCATGGCTGTTATACCAAACCACACAGTTTCCAGGGCAGAAACAGGGACCCTTAATCTCATTTCACAAATAGGAAAATAAAGGCACTGAGCCCTGAAACCACGTGTAAAGTTAACATTATGTCCCTCAGGCTACCCCTCGGTCTGCCATGTCTTACTGTGAGAGTAGAATCAAAGCTCTCAGAGCCCAGTACATAAGCCTAAGAAATTCTACAGAGGCAGATGTATAAACTGTTCTGAGGAGCAAAAGAATCACAGATGTCATTGAGTCACGCAAAAGACAACCTAGGCAGAAAGTAAAGAACCCTTATCAATCTTTTCCAGGTGGAGTCCTTGCTCATCTTTTGCCCCAAGCCAAACCAAAAATAAACAGTTTTAAAAGCAAACAAAACTCTCACTAAGAATCTTGACACTTTTTAAGTCAAATTTCCAGAGTCAATTTAAGGCCCATCAGGCCTTTAAGTGCTCAAGTTCCAGCTTATTACAAATCTTACTTTCAATCTCTGCATATTTTTCTAGGCATTATAATTTCCTTTCTCAAGGAGTTGAGAAAATTATGTGGGTACCATAATTTTATTGGCTTGCTGCATGAAGTTAAAATAGAAATTTTTACAGCTTTTAACATTTGATTACCATGTCATACATGCATAGAATGCTTCTCTAAGCTTTTATTCTAAAAACACCAAATTCACTTTATTTGGTACCAAGTGCATCTCTATTTGACGAAGTAGACGCATTTGAAACTTTATTTTAGAAAACATTATCTTAGCAAATCTGGCATTTGTTCCAATCTATTAAGTAGATTCACCAAATAATGATCTTAAAAAGAAAGGACACTTGTACACGCATGTTTATTGACGCACTATTCACAATAGCAAAAACATCGAAAGTAGACTGGATAAAGAAAATGCGGTGCATATACACAATGGAGAAATACCCAGCCATAATGAAGAACAAAGTTATGGTCTCTTAGCAAACTGAATGGAGTTGGATCTATCATAGAAACACACGACCAAATACCACATGCTCTCACTCATAAGTAGGATGTGAACATTTATCATAATAGCACAAGGGAAAAATCAGCAGTCTCAGGACACTGCCAAGGAGTGAGGAGGGCATGTAACAACACAAAAGGTAACCGATCCTAAACCAGAGGAAGTGAGGGCCAGTTGGAAGTCCGAATTTCACCTGCATGTAGATTCCTATATACCTAATCCTGACTTGTACCCCACATCTTTATAATAAAATAAAATTTTAAAAAGAGAGAGAGACTTTGATAATACATTCTTGACATCATTATACTTGTCCTATATCGTCATTAGATGACTGTTCATATGAAATAAAACCATAAGGTCTCTAAGTTAGATTGGAATGCCCTTTAGGTCAAGGAACATATTCTATATTTTTCTAACTTTAAAACATATAGCAGGCTGGGTGCGGTGGCTCACGCCTATAATTCCAGCACTTTGGGAGGCCAAGGTGGGAGGACTGCCTGAGCCCATGGGTTGGGTTCGAGACCAGCCTGGGCCAACTTGGCGAGACCTCATCTCCACAATAAATCAAGAAAAATTAGCTGGGCATGGTGGTGCATGCCTGTAGGTCCAGCTACTTGGAAGACTGAGGCAGAAGGATCGCCTGAGCCCAGCAGGTAGAGGCTGTGGCGGTTGTGAGCCTGCCACTGCACTCCAGCCTGGGAGATAGAGACGCCGACTCAAAAAATAAATAAATAAACATATAGCAGAGTTCATTGTACAGTGAAAATGTCTATTAAATCGGGAATGCATGAACAACAAGACTTAACATTTAATATTAATTCTGAAGCTGATTTTCTTAGCCCATTTACTTGCATTCTTTGCGAAGTAACTAAAAGTGGCACATCGATGTTTTTCTGTGCCTGTGATCATAAACTGAAAGTTTGCAAACAATACATCACATGTTGTTTGAGCTAAATGTCCAAACTTTACCAAAATGCAGGTCTCCTTGAAATACGAAAATCAGCAACCAATTTAAATTCGCACCTAGGATAGAAAAGAGATTGCAAAGAATGGCAAACATCTGAAGTAACAAAGCCCAATAAGAGCTTTCTGCTATTTGAATTGCTGTGACCACAGTTGCATAGAATGTAAGGTCCATGGCTTTGTATGCAGGGTTTGGTGGGGAAGGCACAATTTCAACTCTGAACTCTAATGACCAACTCTAGGAACGCACGCCTCTCAGCCCAACAGAGCTACTGGCCACATCCTCTGGAGAGACAGAATAACATCTCATCCAGAGAACACGAACTCACGATTAGAACACAGGATCCGCCCCAAGTCCTTCCACTGAATCCCCACGAGACCCTCAGCAGCAGACAGAGCAGACGCATATTTTGCAGATGATAACACAGAGGTTCTGATGGCCACACCGACCAGAAGGTGACTGAACTCAGACTTAACTAGTATCCCAAATGACGGACACTTTCCATTCCGCCCTGGCGATCGCCCTTCGCCCGCGTGTCCCACTCCGAGGCCGGGCAAGCAAAAGAGCTGAGCCGGGCAAGGACTGGAAGACGCGGAGAGGGAATTTCCACGCTCCCCGCGCTCGCCCTACTCCAGCGCTCCACTACTCCGCGCCAGTCCCTCTCCACCAACGCTGCGGCCCCGACTTCCCCCAAGCTTGTCTCGGGGACGGGCTGGGGACCTGGGAGGCTTTCCGGCTGTCACCGAGAGTTCTCCAAGTTGGGGGGGAAACGGCGAATGAACAAATGCACCCGTGGTGCAAGCGCGCAAGGAGAAGTGCGGGGCCGAAAAGGACAGGAGGGGAGGGTGACCCCTCACAACCCGGCGGAGGACGTGACGGTGGTGAGGGGTAGTCAGAGAGAGGTTTGGGGACTTCGAGGTTGGCTCAGTCCCCCTCACCCTCCCCAGCCGCGCGCAGGATCCTCGCCCCCTCCCCCCACCCCAGGTCCC
>NW_007248796.1:485342-494218 GCF_000164805.1 Carlito syrichta
CCGCCCCGGCCCTCTCCCTGCGGGCGCGGGCGGCTTCTCGAGGTCCGGCCGCGGGGATCGCGCGTCCGGGACTCACGTGCGAGAAAAGGCAGTCGAGAGCCGGAACTCTCGCCCAAGGGCCCCGGGGAGGGGAGTGAAGGGCCGGGCCTGAAAGTCTCTTTTGACCCGCCCGAGTCCCGTGTTCCTAAAAGCAGCCCTGCGAGGTCGCCACGCCAGCTGCCCGGAGAGAGGAGAGGGAAAATGTCTGACGCTTCCTCCTCCGGGCGCCGAGCCAGGAGGACGTTTCCCGAGAGAACGAGGACCCATTTCCCCTTGCCCCGGTCTGGGGACCCCGCCAGAGTGCTTGGACCTGGAGGACAGGGCGCCGGGGTCGAACTTGTGGAAATGGAGCAGTCTCTATACATACCACCACCTTGTGCGGCCCCTGAATTCAGGCCACCTAGCTCAGGTCTGCTCAGCGCTTCCCTGCCCGCACTCCGGATTCTAGGGAAACCCCTTTCCTTGCCTGGCTTCCCACCTCCACCTGCACACGCCTTTCGGGAAACCTCAATCCCGCCGAGCGCACCGACCACTTCGCCCTTAACCTGCGAGCAGGGAACCCTAGAGCCAGCCCCTCCTCCCGCCTTACCCTAAAAGCAGGAGAAAGCCGGGGGAGGGAGGGGTGACTGGGGAGTTTCAGTCGAAAGGTTTGATACCCAAGAAGCTGGGCGATGTGCACACTGATCCCCCACACGCATTGCTCTGCGTTTAATTGAGGGCGGCTGTCTGCCAGTTTCTCCCTTCTGCTCGGAACCGCTTGCGTGAGTTCATTCATCGCGCTCTGGCCTCCCCAGAGCCAGCCGTCTCTTCCTCCAGGAGCCCCAGCTTCCCTTTCCCCAAGCTCTCCCATCCTAGCTCCCGGCAGCGCCTGTCCCCAGCTGCCTGGGATCCCCAGTGCAGAGCTCTGGTCTTGCCAGGCAATTTCTTCTCGGATCCTAGGGGTGGCGGAGAGGGGGACACTGAGGAAGTTAAAGGAAGAGACGCCTATGGACTGAGGAGAAGGTAAGGAAGTGCGAACTGAGTGGGGGCGCAAGAGAGGAGCTATGGAGAATGAGGTAGAGCCCTCAAGCTATAAGAGAATTCCCAGAAAAAACAAAAACAAAATCATCAGCTTCCCCATGGGGAAACCACCCAGGCTTGCAGTGAGTGGGTATATTGGAAAATATGGACAGCCTCTCAACAGGATTTCTAGGGAAGGCAGGGGTAAACTGATCAGGGCCTAGAGCATCTTGCTCGCCAACCCCACTTCCCAACCTAAAATTCCAGGGCAGGCAGATGACCCTAAACTCTTGGTCAGTGATGAGAATTTCGTTCTGGAAACCAATTCTGACAAAGAAGACACAGAGCTGAGTCCATTAACAGATCCCAGGGGCTGTTTTTCATCTTTAGGCATTCCCTAAGTCACTTATCCCTGCCCCCTGACCTGGATTATTACAGAAAGCAAGCACTTGAGACCCTCCCTTAAATATGAAGTCAATTTTTGTGAGAGAAGAAGAAAATGGAGGGGCAAGAGTCCTAGACTGTGGTAGGTTTTTTTGTTAAAGCTCAATTCAGTGCATTTTTGAATCAAGATAATTTTTATGTTTAGTAGGTGACCACATTTTTGCCTTAAAATGTGGGAGAGTGGCTGAGAAGACAATTCTAAATGTGACCTGATGGTAACCTTCTCTCACACTCTCAAGGTCCTAGTTGACATAGCTTATTTCAACTGTGCAGAGAGTCAGTAGTTGGCCTTCTTGCCTCAGAGCCTTAGACAGTACAGCCTCAGGGCGCCCCAGTCTGCACAGCCAGGGAGCAGTTTAGCCAACAACTCCCACTTCAGTGGGAAGGCTTTCTTTTCCCTGTCCTGGGGCTTCACCCCACCCAAGGTTGCCTCTGCACTCTAGAAAGTGTCTTTACAAAACCCATCCTCAGTGTTCCAGTTTTACTTTCAAATAGGCCATATCCAATTTGATTATAAGATCTCTTCCTTCCCTTATTTCCTTCAATACTCAAAAGACTAGGTCACTGAAAGTTCAAGAGGGTGGAAGAGACCTGCCTGAGCAAAAAGTTTCTCCTTTGCTCTTTCTCTCCTTTTTTTGTGTCAGAATCTCACTCTGTCTTCAGGCTGGAGTGCAGTGGCAGGCTCAGGGTTACCTCATCCTGGACCTGCTGGGCTCAGGCAATTCTTTCGCCTCAGCCTTCCAAGTAGCTGGAACTACAGGCTCACACCACCATACTTGGCTAATTTTTTTATGTATATTTGAGACAATGTTTCACCAGGTTGCCTGAGCTGGTCTCAACTCTCTGGACTGAGGCAATCCTCTTACCTTTGCCTCTCCCCCAAAAAAGGCTGGTGAGGTGGCTCATGCCTACAATCCCAGCAGTTTGGGAGGTCGAGGTCGCAGAATCGCTTGAGCCCAGGAGTTCGAGACCAGCCTGGGCAACATGGTAAGACATCCTTTCTACAAAAAATTAGCCAGTCATGGTGGCAGAGTGCCTGTAGTCCCAGCTAATTAGAGGCTGAAATGGAAGGATCTCCTGAGCCCAAGAGGTTGAGGCTGTGGTAAGCCGTGATCCATGTCACTGCACTCCAGCCCAGGTGACAAAGTGAAACTCCAACTCAAAAAAAGAAAAATTATCTCTGAAAGAACCCTTTTAAACTCATATTCTCTCTGAATATGAACATCTGTCTGTATCAATTAATTATTTTAATTTTATATTAATGGTACAGTCTTATTGTAAAAAGTGTCCAGTCGGCTGATGGGGGTAAAGGATCCATTTTTTCCTGGGAAAAATTTTTGTAGCTGAAAAGAATGGGAGGGTTTATTTACAGGTAGCAGGATTAGTCTCAGGCAGTGTTACAAAGTAGATGGAAATGGACATTGCTCCATAAACCTCCCCTTCTTTTCCATTTTCTTCCACAACAGCTTTGTCCACCAAATATTGCCAGTTCTTCAAGCCAGTGTACTTCACACAAAAGTGTTAGGGAGTTCAGATGCTATTCTGTACTAGTGTTTGTCTTGGAAAAGAGTGGCTTTTCAAGTAGATGTGAGAGAGTAAAGGAAAATTCATGGAGAATCTTTTCTATACCCCTTATTTTTAGACATTTCTAATAGTCATTTCATGTAAAGATTGTTCCCGTGGACAGAACTTATTCTAAACAACTTAGCAATTGTGCAGGCCTCCAACCTTCTCTAAAACTAAAAGTGCACCATTCCTCATTCTACAACACTTCAAACATGATCTAAGAGTACAGGAGGTTACATTCAAATAGTAGAATAAGCTTCCAATTGGTTATATCAAACATATCCATTAATATTCAGAATGACAAGAGAAAATATTAATTTCAATTTACAAGTCATCAAAAAGCACCTTGCAGACCACATAATGAATAGTCTCATGTTAAAGTAATACATGTTTGTTCTTTCACAAATAAATTTTCCTCTGAAATATAGACATCTGTCATGGAGTCAATTATCTTGCACAGCATGTGCTATAAAAGCACATAAAAGCAATAATATACTACTTTGCTTATTTGAAATTGATCAGGAATACACGACTCCATGCTGGCATGTCTTTAATTTCATGATGTTAAGAAAAAACTATAGAAGTATGAAATAGCAAACCGTTTCCTACTGGAGTACTAATTCAATTACCTATCATGCTATACATAGGAGGAAAAATTTTCCTCATTAGCTGGCAGAGACACTATGGGACTATTTTCTCGTCTTACTCTACTAACCCCTGTAGCGAGAATGTGAACATGGTTTCCTTTGAAAACAAAGGGATCACCACACTCTGATCAGCTCCAGGGGTGTACCGAAGAACAAGGCTAGAAAATGGTATTCTCAGGACATAAATTATCATTTAAATGAGGTGAGACTCTTATGAAATGTATGCATCAAACAGACCTCAAGATTTGAAAAGTGCAATAAGAGTAGTTAGACCAAGTTGAACTTCCTTAATGTGATGCAAATGGGAAACCTCTTTCTTTCTTTTCTCAGGCAAACTCACATTCTCCCTTCTTTAGCACCATGATGCACACATAAATAAAATAACAAAATATTTTGCAGAAAACTGCCAGGTTAAGTACACACAGCCTTCTTGAATATCCCATATTACTTCCTTTTGTGACACTTTAAAATAGATTTGAAAAGAAATTCTTATGGGGAATATTTTAATAGCTTCCCAGAGAGCAGAATGTATTATCATTAGCGTACAAAGGGTATCATTCATTTTTAATTCTTGGCTCTACAGGTGTTCCCTGCCCAGACTGTGGTTGACACTTAGAGGGCCTAATTATGATTCATATATCCCACATTCCCCAGGAATTGGCCCCTCTAATTTTGCACAATGCTGTTATTCAGAGGAGAAAAATGTGTTTCAGTCCTACTGGCTAGATGTAGTGAGTCTCAATCTTGTCTACACATTATAATCACCTGGGGAGCTTTAAAAATTGTGCCGCCTCAGCCCTACCTCAGACCAAATAAACAAAACATTTCTGGGAGTGAGGCCTAATGATAAATATTTTTTTAATTCCCCAGGTGGTTTCTATGTATAGTCAGGGCAGCCATTCGTAGGGCATAAACACTTAGGGAATCTGTTTTTAATACAGTGTTTAATATGAACTATCTACCTATTAAATGCAGTTTTTAACTTTTTTTTAAATTAAAGAAGTTGTTAGTTTGGTTTGACAAGACAAGTTTTTCATACCAAGTTATGTTATGCCTGCCTAAGTTATAGCATAGTTTCTGGCTGTGATTGCAAGTCTGGTTCACAATGAAAATTTGTGGCTTTTAAATATATATACATATATATAATTGTGATATATATCTATATATTATAGTGATATATATTAATATATATTTTGTGGCAGTATATATATAGTGACATATATATATCCATAACTTACCCTCATTTTGGTGGGTTTGTGACTGGAATCAAAGCCATAGATCATTGCAGGAAAACAGACATGGGAGAAATAGAATCTTATAAGTCTTAAATCCCCACAAGTAATTTCATTTAGCTATTAAACCATTATCCAATTTAGCAGTTAAAAAACAGATACATGTTATAATTAATTCTATCTATAAAGTCCAAGGTTTAAAAACAAAATAATTACAAGGACATCCTGGGTCATCAATTTTATTTAGATTTAGCACTAATGAAGAACCAAATATTTGATTCTGAAAAAGGAGAGTTAAAATGCTACTGGCAGTTTCACATAAGTAGTTAATACATTTAGCATGCTTGTAGAATGAATATGATCTAACCTCAAAGTGGATACATGGTAGTTTATATGCAATAAGAGAATATAAACCATGAAAGTAGTTTATATACAATAAGAAAATGTAAACCATAAAAACTTTGCCTATGCAATTTAGTATGATACAATAAGGTGGAATGAGGTGGAATAGAAAGATACAAGAAGAAAATCAGCTGGTAGAAAAAGGATATGCTAGAGAGTTGAATAGGCTAATATTATTTAATTGGACAGTAGAGATTACAAGGTCAAGTGAAGTCTAAGTAAGTATTGCTTTTCTCTACTGCCTGATTTGGAGAGATTACTATTAGTTTAAGAAATTGATATGATGGTGATGGAAGCTAGAATAGCCACCGAATCACTAGATGTTTCTAGAAATCAATGTCTCTGATATTCAAAGCTCCACAAGCTTTTATTTATTTATTTATTTTGTCCATAAGACATTCATTCAATTCTTCACCAAATGGATTTATTTAATTTCCTGATAAAAAGGGAGAGAAATTCCTCATATTTTTCAAGGGAAAAATATACAAAAAGTTATTAGTTCATGTAAATTAAATTGAAAGGACTGATAGGTTCTTTTAAAATATTTGCGTGTATGATAATTTTGTCAAATTAAAAAGATCATTATATTTTTCTGGATTTTTCAAAATTAGCATGAAATGCATTTATTGTTGGAAAAAATACTCAATGCTATTTTCAAATGGCACAATCTGCTTCCTTTGTCATAATATTCTGTTTCTCCTCAATAACTTAAAAACTGAAAATGAAGTATATTTGCTCCACAGATAATTTTCTTTCTTATCATTTTTGTATTCTTTTTTCGTTTTGCAGCTGTAGATGTGCATCTCTATTTTAGGTTCTTAATGAGATGGCATTGGAGATTTATTTTCAACAAGAAAAAAATCCCCAGATGTATAAAGAATGACATAAATTTTCCAGTCATATTTAGCAGCAATAGAAAAACCACATAAGGATGTTGACTTTTTTTGTTTTTATCACAAATAGAAAAAAATCTTTTCAAATTAGTACACAGGAAGTCAGAATATTTAATTCTCATTATTGTACATTTATTGCTAATGAGCTGTGTGACGTGTGCATCACTCCTCTGTGGGTCTCAGTTTTTCCAGCATACAGCAAGGGGTTGGCCTACAAGATTGTAAGTTTCCTTCAACATGAAATTATTCTATGAGAAAAAAACAGTGTAAAAAATAATGCAAGGAATTGTTTTGAGATTAGAGCCCTGTGTTCTAAAATAAATGATGGCTAAAATAAACAACTCTTTTTAAATGTCAGCATTTTATTATTTTGTTTATTTGTTTGAGTTGGGTCTCACGCTGTCACTCAGGCTGGAGTGCAGTGGCACGATAATCACTCGCCACAGCCCCCACCTCCTGGGTTCAGGTGATCCTTCCACCTCAACCTTCCAAAGAACTGGGACTCCATGCCACCATGTCCAGTTAATTTTTTTATTTTTTGTAGAGATGATATCTCTCAATGTTGCCCAGGTTGGTCTCAAACTCTTGGGCTAAAGTAATCCTCCTGCCTCAGCCTCTCAAAGTGCTAGGACTACAGGCATGATCCACCCAGTCCGGCCTCACTAGCATTTTCTCAGTGCTTGACCCACTAACCATGATGCTGTTGCCTTTTGTGGGAGGGTGTGTTGTGCTAGGGGGATGCACCAGTGGGAATTTTTCTCTCCTGAAGTAAAGACCAGAACTTCCTCAGGAGAGGACACCTGAGACATTGGATGCTTGAATACATGAAGTAGGGATAGAGGGATTAGTCAAAGTGGAGTCTAGCCAGTGGTAGCCAGTTGGTCCCAGCAGTAGAGCCATAAAAAAGAGACGGTCAGTGAGGGAATCATTGAGTGGGGGTATGACTGAAGGGCTCTACAAACAGCAATAGTGAATATCCAAGTTTACATTCCCTGCCTGCATTGTATGCTTTTCCTCATCTCAGTCTCCTGGTCTTTGCTGAGCTGTGGAGAACAAAAGGAAAGGTGTGGGTCAGTGCTTGGGGAAGAGCTATTTGTTAGCAGCCACAGCAACAGGGAAATGATGGTGCTGTGATCAGATCTGTTGAGGAGCCTGGGGTGCAGTGCAGAGGGAGAGGCAAGAAGGAATACCCGGATTGACTTGTGAACCATATTATGATCTTTGAATTGCCAGGGAAGGAGAACTTGGTAAAATGCAGGCCTTCCTATCAATCTAATCAGGTGGAAGACTGGATTACTGTTTGAGAACTAAAGGGAGGGCATCTGAGGATGTTATTATTGGAATTACAGGAGTTCTCCTACTTGTTGAATGCCTACTATGTGTATCATATAATGTTTACTGTGCTATGCCCTTCACTTATTGCATCTTTCTCTCTTTCCAGAAACAGAAATTGGAGAAATATACTGAATCAAATGGTGGATCTCATCCCTTCTTAGCATAGCTGCTCCGTTAATTACTGTTTCATGGTCTCACATTAATAAAAATGTGACTTTTGTGTTCCATTTTAAAATGTAACATTATTTTTCTTACATTTTCCACACAACACAGATGTGTGCAATTTCTTAAAAACCTCATTGTGATAAGCCTATTAAGGGCCTCCAAAGGTGTTCATGCCCTAGTCCTTGGAACCTGTAAATATGTTACCTTACTTGGCAAAAGGGACTTTGCAGTTGTGATTAAGGCTAAGGACCTAGAGTAAGGAGGACTATTTTGGGTTTTCCAGGTAAGCCCAGTCTAATCACATGAGTCCTTCAAAGTGGAAGTGGAAGAGAGAAGAATTAGCCAGAAAGATTCAATAATGAAAACAGAGGCAGGAGAGATGGGATATGAGAAGGACTGGACTATAGTTGTTGACTTGACCAAAGTCAAGAAATGTAGGTGGATCTAGAAGCTGAGAACAGCTCCAGGCCAGCAGATGAAAAGGAAACAGGGTCCCTGCTTCTAGGAATCTGGGGTGCAGTGCAGAGGGAGACAGGGTCTCCACTCCATGAAGCTAGCCGGCCAGCAACCTAAATGAGCAAGGATGTGATATTTCTCTAGAGCCTCCAGGAAGGAACACAGCCCACTAAATTTTGATTTTGGCCCAGTGAGGTGCACTTTGGACTTCAGACCTACAACACTGTAAGATAAAAAAAATATATGCCGTTCTAAGGTGCTAGGTTTGTTATTTGTTAAGGCAACAATAGAAAAGTACTACATCTAGTGTGAAAGCTAAGACCCATGCCTCTTCACCTTTGACTCTCAGTACCTTGTACAGGATTCATGTTTAGTTTGCGCTCAGTCAACACTGAATGAGAAAGAAAGGTAAGAAGGGAGGGCAGCAGAGAGGGAGAGATACCATAAACCTTTATTTTCCATATTTTTAGAAAAATGAAAAAGAAATTCTATAACTAGTCAGAGAATCAGCACTGGGTACGCCACTAGGGGGACAAAAGAGGAATGGCATGGAAGGTCAACATGTTGCAGCTCATGTTGGAGACCCTTTTTGCATTTTACTTCTGAGTAGATGAAAGCCGGGCTCCGTGGCTCAGCCTATAATTCCGCGCCTTTGGGAGGCTGAGGTGAGTGGATTGCCTGAGCCCGCGGGTTCGAGA
>NW_007248796.1:494238-496244 GCF_000164805.1 Carlito syrichta
AAGGATCGCCGGAGCCCAGCAGGTCGAGGCTGCGGTGGCCAGGAGCGGCCACTGCAGTCCAGTCTGGGCAACAGAGTGAGACTCCAACTCAAAAAAAAAAAAAGAAAGAAAACATGCCGGCATGCCTTAAAGTTCATGCATGCTACCCAATCTACCGGGCCACCTTTTGCCAAGAAGTCTAGGCAAAAGGCTATTTGAATTGTTAGTCTTTCATACCAAATCCAAATAATATGCTAGAGCATGATTGATTTGGAGGATTTATAGTGTTGCCAGTACAAAATAGACTCTTGCAGTTGTCTTACCCAAATGGCTGAAACATGCACAGGGCCACTTATTCACCACTCTCATCCTAGGTCAAATCCTTAATCTTTGTTGTAAAAGTTTTAACTTGTGAAATATATCACAACTACCAAGGAGTATATAAAGTGTCCATATACAGTTAAATAACAGAGTAAATTCATATTAAACACCAAATTTAAGAAGTAGAAACCTGGGCACCGCAGCTCACATCTATAATCCCAGCACTGTGAGAGGCCGAGTTGTGAGGATTACTTGAAGCCAGGGTGTTGTTTTATATATTTTTGAAACTCATTAGCATGAAATTATCATGCTATCAAATCAATTTGCAAGAAAATTTATATATTAAGTACACACATGTATATGTATATAATTAAGAAGATAATATATAAAATTCTCCTGTGACTGGGCGCAGTGACTCACACCTAAAATCCTAGCACATTGGAAGACTGAGGCAGGAGGATTGCTTGAGGCCCAGAGATCAAGAACAGCTTGGGAAACAGAGAGCTCTCATTTCTACAAAAATAAAAAAGAATTAGCTAGGCATGGTAGTGTGCGCCTGTAGTACCAGGTACTCAGGAGACTGAGGCAGGAGGATTGCTTGAGCCTAGAAAGTCAAGGTTGTGATGAGCCATGATCATGCCACTGCACTCCAACCTGGTGAGAGAGTGAGATCCTGGTTCAAAAAAAAAAGAAAAAAAAAAAATCTTGTGAATTGTTTTTTTTCAGGCAACATTATATATTGGTGGTACTTACCTGTTGGTGTAGCTGTTGCTCACTAGTCTGTATACATACTCTTCAATGCATTTATTCTATTCTTAATGAATATTTGAATAGTTTCCAGGTTTTTACTGATACACATAATGCTGCAGCAAACATGCATGCACTTGTGTTCTGATGCATACGTGAAGTTTCTTTAGGAAGCACTCCAAGGAACAGAATTGCTGGACCCCTGTGTATGTGCCTGTGCCACTTTACCAGGTAATGCCAAATTGTTTTCCAGAGTGGTTGCACTAATTTCATCCTTATTGCTTTTCTAATTAAAAGGGTTCTTGACTGCTGTTTTGTCTTCAGTTTTTCTACAAGCCAGTCTATCCTGTCCACTACCATTAGTCTGGTCTGCCTAAAATGCTGCTTTCAGCCTGTGTTTTCCTCACATCCTAAATCCCAATTTTACTCAAGAACTTACTATCTCAACCTATTTTCTGCACCAGCAAATCCACACTCTTGACAATTTCCAAGGGTCTTCACTACTTCTCAAAACCTCTTTGTGCTGCATAGGCTGGTCTTTGTATTTTTTTGAAAATTTTCTTTAATGCATGTTCTTTTTGGCTTTAAGTTTCTGAATGTAAAATCTCCCTGCTAGAATCCATCCCTTTCCTCTCTGCACCTAAATACTACTCATCATTCAAAGCCTCATTGATGACCCCCTTTTCTGTGATACCACCCTGGCTAGTTCCGACTGTTTTCCCTGAAGTCTCCTAGCGCTAAGTGTATGTTATTCAGTCATTCATTAAAACACAGTTTTAGAGTTTATATTATAGAAATTCATGATGTATGCAAGGAGAAGAGATAAGGGCCTTAAGTAAAGAAATTGCTTCGGAGCAATATATTCATCAATTATACACCTTTTCTTTAAGAAAGGTGACAAGAAGCCGGGCTCGGTGGCTCAGCCTATAATCCCGCGCCTTTGGGAGGCTGAGGTGAGT
>NW_007248796.1:496535-498461 GCF_000164805.1 Carlito syrichta
GCACTCCAGTCTGGGCGACAGAGTGAGACTCCAACTCAAAAAATAAAAAAATAAAAAAGGTGACAAGAGATTGGGTGACAATTTTTGTCATGGGTGCTTGAAGAAGGAATTAACAGTTACCTGGTGGCTTGAACTCATTCAACACCACTGTCCCCTGCAATGTGTGATTCTATGAATCTGTTACTTGCCATGAGATATTTGGCATGAAAAGCCCTCCACTCTGATGCCAATCTTTCTTTCACCCTTTATCTCTTGCCAGGTACTGACAGGACCAATTGTTCTAGTCCAGCTGGTCTGCTTCCTGTCATCCAAACTCATTGTTCTTTCTGTTTCCAAGTATCTTTTTGGGCACCTCTCACTACATAAGGGACCTCAACATCCCACCCTGCTGTGCTAGAGTGTTCTCCATCCTTCAAGAACTGCCTAGGAAGTTTTTCCAGACCATCTTAGCTTACAATGATCCTCTTCTCTCATAAAAGCTTTGTTGCCTAACATATATTGCTTTATATAGTTAGCTAACATTTTGTGTGTAAACATCAAAATGAGGAACCATCACTTAAACTCAGCCTAGCACAGCAACTTGAACAGCGGTGTTATTTAAAGACTAGCTCTTGATTGACAGATGATTGATATTGCTGAAATAACTCTGATTTCAGTTTCTATTTTGGTTTTATAGATGGCAGATCCATTCTGCATTCAAAGAAGATTTTATTTCATATGCTGGATTTACCCATATCAGCAAGATTTATGCTTGAATTCTTAACTGGAATATTGTCTTGTGATGATTATTTTTGTCCTCTCTCTCTCTCTTTCTTTCCCATTACATCAGTATTAAATACAGAATAAATATCAAGATTTGGTGCACATACAGGCCATGGATGTTATCTATATGTGCCCACAGTGATATTGTGGCTTTTGTGATATTTGAATGATATAGTTTCCCTACTTCTGACCTAATCTTGAAGCTCGTTGAACATTTTCTATTGTTGTTTTCTTTGTGTTAGACCTAAGAAAGCTATGCAAGATGGTTTGACCTAGGATTATTCAAAAAATTGTATCTTAGTTTTCAGATCTCAGTATTTTTTGACGCATAAATTTTCTTTTAAGCTTTGCCTCATTTAAATGCTAATATCTGTTTTCATGCGGCCAGTTCCTTGTTCTCCCTATATACCCTCAGAGCTGATCTGAGTGTGGAGATTCCATTCACTTCAAAGAAAACTTCACGCTTGGATCTTCTCCACAGGGGTGCTCAGACTAAGGCGAGAAATGATCCCTATAGCTTTTTACTCCCTGCGTTTGTGAGAGAAATAAAATAAAAATAAAGAAATTTCCCAGTGGATTTATCAATTTAAGTAATTGAATCAGTACTTTATACTGGAGCGTTCATACACTATTGCTAGTTCATAATCGTAAGGAGCCTTTTTAACACTGGGACATTAAAGGTATATTGGTATGGTAGAATATTCTAGTGCACCTATTACTTTGAAGCAAACAGTAGAGTGTGTTATTGCTCTCATGTGCACGCATTGGGAATGGTCTCATGCTGTGGGAGATAATTGACTGCATGAGAGATAGACACACTTAGCATGCAAAAATATTTTAAAGAGAAGACAAAATATATTACTTTAATGTGGTCATTAAATGCCCAGTAAGGTGTTTTTTTCAGTGGTTTGTAAATTGCAGCTAATCCTTTCCTCACCTGCTGTTCTTGATCTTAAAATTCTTTTTTTCTGTTTTTATTGGGAATTTTAGAACGTGCATGATTTGCAGCTCATCAGTTTGGAGATAGGAAATTATGACCTAAAGTTCCTCTTTCTTTACACTCAAAAATAAAAAGCATTTTTCTTTTGTTTTAATATATATAAAATATATATATATATTTCTTTTTTTTTTTTGAGTTGGAGTCTCACTCTGTCACCCAGACTG
>NW_007248797.1:0-915 GCF_000164805.1 Carlito syrichta
TGAGAAGGTGCATGGTAAAATTTCAGTCCTTTTAAATTTGCTTATGCTTGATTTATGGCCAAGTATGTGGTCAATCTTAGACTATGTTCCATGCGGTGATGAGTAGAATGTGTATTCTGTGGTCTTTAGATGGAGGGTTCTGTAGGTATCAATTAAGTCCATTTGATCAAGAGTCACATTGAGGTTTCAGATCTCGTTGCTGATTTTTTGTCCTAATCTGTCTAGGGTTGTGAGTGGGGTATTAAAGTCCCCAGCTATGATGGTATTGGAGTCGATGTCTTTTTTTAGTTTACCTAGGATCTGCTTTATGAAAGTCGTTGCTCCTATGTTCGGTGCATATATGTTTAGTATGGATATTTCTTGTTGATGGATTGAACCTTTTATCATTATGTAGTGGCCTTCTGTATCTTTTTAAATTTTTGATAGCTTAAAGGGTATTTTGTCTGAGATTAAGATCACAACTCCTCCTTTCTTTTGTGTTCCATTCACCTGAAAATTTGTTTCCCATCCTCTTACTTTGAGTCTGTGAGTGTCCTTTCTAGTGAGATGAGTCTCTTGAAGGCAATAGATTGTTGCCTGGTGATATTTTATGCATTTTTGCCATTCTGTGTCTTTTCAGTGGTGCATTTAGTCTGTTCACATTCAAAGTAATTATTGAAATGTGAGAGTCGATCCCTATCATAAGGTTCTTACAGAGTTATTGTTCTTCCTGTTTGTGTGTTGTCTTTCTTTTGGTTTTAGAGTTGGATCATGTGTGTTTTTAATCTTTTGCCTGTACTCCTGTGAAGAACATTGTTGTTCTTTTTTCCTTTTCTTCTGTGTTCAATACTTTCTTAAGTGTTTCTTGTAGAGGTGGTCTGGTGGCAGCATAGTTCTTAGGGATTGCATATCTGGGAAATATTTCAATTCTCCCTC